>NC_087203.1:38022147-38105641 GCF_015104395.2 Macrobrachium nipponense
ACAGAATGAATGGTGAAGAAGCTATTGATAGACACAACGTAATTTGATGTACCTTAGTAACATCCTCCAAGTGCAATATTGCATTCATTACTACCATTTTAATATCACACTTTCACTTTATATATAATTTTGCAAAGTAAATCTTTCTAATGGAGAATGTTATGATGCATTTCTGTTGTATGTGATTTGTGTGATAGCTGAAGTTACATATAATCTTGTGCATTGTATATAATACTAATCTTTAAATTCACATATCTACACACAATTACACAAATTCATTCCCAAATCCCATCACACAGTGTAAGCTCATACTTACCGTAAAAAATTTGACTTTGTATACATTCACTGATATATAAACCCTAACACACAAAAAGATGCTTTTCTCCATCATTTTCCCTTGTACATAATTTTTCCTAATTATGTTTGTTTTTATCTTAAAAGCATAGCCACATTAAATGAATAAATTATCGCATACAGTACAAGGACTAATATGGATGGTGTTGGATCACTTGAAATACTTCTTTCCAGTGAGCCTGATAGTCACTGTATGTTGAGCTTCGCATCTGTTCTTGTGGCTTTAACTCCCCCCCCCCGACCCCCTTCATTCCCTCCCCATTCTTGTTGTAGGATAAAATAGTCATCCAGCTGATTTAGAAACTTGAGATTTGTTTCATGGTGTCCAGGCCTCATTGTTTTTGGAAGGTCATGTAAATGGATATTTTAATTGAAATACTTTATATATTTTTGAGTACACAGTAATTTTTCAGAGCCATTTATTTTGATATAAGTGTTCAGCTAAGTGAAATTGTTTTTGCCTGTCTGTATATTAACAAAAATGTTCGATCCATTTGAATGAATAATGTTAAGGCTTTTCCCATGAATGTGGGTAAGCATTTGAAAGTATTCAACATTTTCAATATCGTACCTGAGTCAGTATTTGCGTGTCGTAAGTGACAATAGATGTACAGGTAGTTTAAGTCTAAAGTGAAATAAAATTTTTCTGAACTTCCAAATTCTATATAGACGATTTTGGTCTGATATTGGCTACATTTTTGTAAGTATATTGTAAATTTCCGTCTTCTCAGCAGTAGATTAAAACAATATTGGGAGTCATGTTACTTTTACAAACAAATTTTGATAGTAAATAAGTGAGGAGTGATTTTTGTCGGTGTACTGCAAAGATAAATGCTCTCATAACTACAGTTGAAACAGACTTCATCAAAGTCAGTCAATTTTCATTTTTACAGTGATATCTTGTAACAATTCCAATTTAATGACTTGCCCCATAAAATATTTCCACTATCAGCCATATGTGTAGTTAGGTATAGATGAAAGCCTCATACATTAGAAAACTGTAAATGTGTATGTACAAAAGTAATGTGGATAGCTAAGGTTGAGCATTTTAGTAATATTCTTTTTGTTTAACGATCTTTCCTTGAATGTAATGTATTACAGAAAAAGTGTTAACTGATGGCATTCTTAAGTAACAACTTACCAAACAGTGGTATTTATCTTTTACAGTAGGTTTCCGTGTACAGTGAGTGAACACTATTAATTTAGTTCTGTGGTCCTGATAATAGTCAACACTCAGAACAGTACAGGTATTTACTGAAATTTCCTATAATATACAGACAGGCAAACAAAAGAGTACCGAATAACTTCCCACCATACTGAAATATTTGTGTCTAAAAATAGTGTACAGGCACATTTACAGGTTTATGAGCTTGTAGATTTCTATATGGTTTGTGGTTACTTGTGTTTATTAGTAACAACAATGTTAAAGACTAAATGAATCACTGGGTTGCTGTTCATAGTGCCATGTAATTTTTCCCTCTTGGTATGTTACGCATCTGACTTTCATATATTTTTGAAGAATCTTATGTCCATTGGAATAAATTTCCAATATTTAGCTCAAATAGATTTTGTATTTTATTTAACCAAACTTGTCTGGTACTTTTTTCTAGTAGTAACTTTATGGTAACTGGGAGAATGTATCCCTCCATGATGGCCTGGATGAAGTTGCCATATACAAGATCTAGGTT
Source organism: Macrobrachium nipponense (assembly GCF_015104395.2). Taxonomy (NCBI): domain Eukaryota; kingdom Metazoa; phylum Arthropoda; class Malacostraca; order Decapoda; family Palaemonidae; genus Macrobrachium; species Macrobrachium nipponense. The sequence goes on from NC_087203.1 coordinate 38,024,190, forward strand.
TCTTATCTTTATTTTTCCAAACATAGTAAATGGTGTCTCAAATTGTCTTAGATTATATATACTGTATAAGTGTTCCTGGTATCTTTATTTTTGTTTTTGTTAATCAAATGGTTTTATGAGATTTTCCATTGTGATCTGTTTACAGGTCTGGATCATCATTTAGTAGTGATGTTGTTTCATCTTATGTAATTTCTCTGTAAATAGTTTCATGTGTATAACAAATGTTTTATATTGACCTTAATCAGTGTTACTGAATAGTGATAGAATTATTTAAATTTGTACAAAATGAGTAAAGAATAAATGTAATGGATTTGAGTGAATATTGATTTCCTAGGGTACGAAGTGTTGCTCACACTCTAAAGGTTCAAGGTGCAGTATTTTCATCTCATTTTATGTAACTTATTATGATTTCCTTATACATATATGTTTAAAATGTAACTTAATTACTACTACTTCTGCTACTATTACTACTACAGTACATTACATTTCTAAAACTGCAACTAATGCTATCAGATGGCAGCTGTGTGTGTAGAATTCCTCCTTAGTGTACTGTATTTTTCACAATTAGAGGGAACACTCACACTAAGTACTGTACAGTAATTATATTTACACATTACCATACCTGTTTTAGAGGGGGGAAAAAGGATAAGCATCCACATGGGGTCTACATTGATTTTAGTTCCCAGATGTTTGATAAATCCCAATGAGACATGCACCATTTTCATATATCCAATCAGAAAAATAAAAAAAAAGACTAAATACATAGACATTCCTTTGGAATAGTAAAAAAAATGTATAAAGCTCAATGTGCAAATTTCCACAGAATTTCTGGAAACTTTTATAATTAAATTGATTTGAAAATAAAGATAAACAGTAGATTTCACAATTTCATTCAACCTAACCTAAAAATAGGAATCAAATAAGGTCCAGGAAACAGGTTTTTGTAACAAAACACCAGTCAGTTTCTCAAGTTAAAGAAACGGGATTTAGATTTTATCTGTAGATTAACAGTATCAGTAGGACTGCCATACCTTAAATTAACACATTTTTGTTAGTTTACCAGCTTTACATTCTAATGTGATTGGAAATCAAGGTAGACATGATGACTGCTGATTCTTACTAGCTATGAACTGCTGTTCTGATCCTAATGAGAAGATCTTCATTCTCCAGATCCTTTTAAGGCCCCGTCCACACGGTCGAGCTTCGGTCGACGAACTTTGTTCTGTGACGTCAGAAGCGGAGAAACAGCGAGAAAAGTCAGAACCTCATCCCCTGTTTCTCCGCTTCTGACGTCATATCGAACAAAGTTCGTCGAGCAAAGCTCGGCCGTGTGGATGGGGCCTAAGACTAGATATGTGTGACCAAACATCTAAGCTTAAAAAAAAAAAAAAAAACAGACAAGAGGACTGGCAGTAAATGGGTGATATTCAATGCCACAGTCAATTTTCTCCTGACAATAAATCCATCACCTATTAATGGTAGGCTACCTATCATACAAGTACATATCGAAGTAGGAGGATAAGCAATCAAAGATTTTACATACACAGGCAGTCCCCGGTTTTATGGCATTTGTCTAGTGCCATAATGGGATAAGTGCCGGTTATCAGTGCCACAAGGGTTTTTATGGCACCAATAAGCAGTTATCAGCACCATAAGTGTTGCGCCACCTTATGGCACCATAAGGGTGCTTTTGGTGCTGATAACCGGTTATCAGCGCCATAAGTCACTGAGTTTCAGTTAATGGCTGTTTTTGCTTATCAGCACACCCCAGGGAACAGAAACCCCACCGATAACTGGGGACTGCCTGTAGCGCAAACTTCATTTAAAGGAGAGAACAATGATTGGAGTAAAGCTAGTTTTAATGTATGTACAGATTAAGTAAAAATGCAACCCTCTTGACTAAAGGCATTAAATGGGTTGATGGATGTATATACAATGCATGGTATATTCGAGGCATCATGGCTATACGTACCAAGAAAGATGGGGGTTTGGTAGGGGAAAAGATTATATGCCGACATTACCCTTGTATCAATCAATATATATGGAGGAAAATTTGAAAGTTAGCAACTGAAATAGTACCTATGTGATGCTTATCCCATTTTAGGTTAGTTCTACCAATGCTGCAAAGAAAACTTTTGTTTAATTGGACCCTAATGTTATGGAATGACAATTGTTCAATATTGGGCCTCTTTCATCAAATACACCATTCTTCTGTGGATGATGGTTTTGGACTAGTGCATACAGATATCTGTACATCAAAGAGCAGTCATAGGAACCCAAAATGTCTTTTAAGCAGTGAAAGCCCAGTACGTAAAGGACTCATATGCCATGACTGCATTATCACCACTTAAAGTAATCCTAAACCTATTTTGGACACCCAAGAAGGCTCCTTCCCTGGAGTATATGTTAAAACCAGGCCCAATATTGGTTGAGGCAATGAACTCATTCCAGTGGTTAGAATTGACGGTAAAGACTGTTCAGCAAAAAGTAATAAAAGATTATAGTATGTACTACTGGTTATCTCAAAAGGTTCGGAGCTCATTCCTCTAGCTCTGAACAGTAACTTCCTAAGTCTATTTATTTACATAAAATTAGGAACTGTTCAATCTTTGGATAATTGGGAAAAATGTCTAAACCAAAGAAATAGTTTATGTAGCGTGTAAGAAAAAATGGTCTACTCAGGAAAGGCAAATGCATGCCACAAGGACTTTTCAAAATTGTTCTGATGCTGTTTGATATGAGAGCACAAAGATGAGGCCTAGCCACTGTAAAGATTAATTAAACTGTCAAAACGTCCACAGGTGACGTTGTTGAAGGATCCTGAGAAACGGAAAGATCAATTATTTTCTTGGTAAGCTTAAGCACTGGTAGTCAAAGCTATTACTTGCTCCCTCATAGCTAAATGGAAACCATAATTACACAGGATAATAAAGAAATTGAAGCCCCCTGTAACTCTTAAGATTGTCAAGATCAATAGTTCATTAACTTATAACTGTACGATTATTGACTGATATTGTTTAAAGGCTATACAGTATTATTTAATGTACGGTAATAAATATTCTTAATACATACTGTATTAAAAGCAATAAGAAAAACTACATATAGTACTGTGGAGAAAGATGCTTCTGAAATACAGGAATATCCCTTATCAGTAGCAGATATGTTCCAGAACCAAGAACAGATAATAGAAAACAATAGGCAGACACACTATGTAACATATTACAGCATACAGTATGTTATGTATACCTCTCTCTCTTTGAAAGGAGAGGGATTAGCCAAATCCAAATAAGACTGTAGCAATGAAAGAAACACAATAAAGAACTTCTACAATCATCACCACTCTTACCGTTTTGTGTTGTTATTAGCGCCAAGATGCTGTTAAATAGCAAGACAACTTGACTCAGACAAGATGCCACTTATGTGGAAATTGGTATGCATGGGTATAATAATAAGGGGAAACAATTCATTTGCAGTATGGTGCTTGTTTAGCAGTGGCCCAACAATTTTCTTCATATGATCAATTATATCAAGAAATAAAATAGAAAGAAAGCAAAGAAAAGAATTTCTGGGTAGCCAAAGCAAGAAGCAAATACACAAAAGACAACTCACAGAAAGCAGTCATTAGCACAGATGGAAAAGTGATAAGGAAAGAGAAAGACATTACTAAGAGATGGAAAGAGTATTTTGAGAACTTCTAAATGAAGAAAATGAGATTTGTAAGGGGCAGATGTCTAATGAGAAACGAGTTAAGAGGTAAAGGAAGCTTTGAGGAAAATAAGGAGCTGTAAAGCTGCCCGGTCATATGGTATACCTGTTGAGGGTACGGCGCTGAATGGCCTTCTTGGCCCCAGTGCCTGGGCTTTAGCCCTGAATATCATACATCCATCCATACCTGTTGAGGCATGGAGGACGAAAGGTGAGGGCGGATTAGATAAGTGTAGGAGCAAATGAACAAAATTAAAGAAAATTATACGGGAAAAATGGAGAGACAGAGTCCGTACATACACTGATACCGATTTTCAAAGAGTTCGGAGACATGCAAAGTTATGTGAACTAGAAAAGAATTAAATCAATGGCCCAAATGCTACAAATAAATGGCAGAATTACGCACCATAGTATATCACAGACAAAGATAGGTGGTGAAGAACATACGACAGCAACTAGCTTTTATGAAAAGGATTGTTACAACCCATGGAGTATTCTCCTTATCTCATGTAATGGAGAAATACAGAGAGAATCAGAGGGTTCTACATATAATCTTTATTGACCCGGAAAAGTGATATCACTGAATACCTAGACAGGATGGGGAGAAGTTTGAGAGACAACAGAAAAAGAAGAGTAATTACTATAACATACACACATTACAACCATTATGAGACTTTATATATATATATATATATATATTATATATATATATATATATATATATATATATAAATATATATATATATATATATATATATATATATATATATATATATATATAACTAACACAGTTAAATGCTAATTTGGGATTATGTAAAACAGGTGAAATGCAGGTATTCTTGCTGATGTTAAATACAGCATTGTAGTAAACTCTATTCTACTCTAAACCTATTCATTTTTACTGAGATTTGTATTAAGCATGCAGTTTTGATCTCCATTCTTGTCGTTATTTATATTGGTGTGTACTATATGGTAATTTCCAGCACTGTAGCAGCAGCACTCCTATCAGCAGTAGAAGGAGTAGGAGGGGTAGGGGGAGGAGGAGTTGGAGTTGTAACTATACAGTAGTGTAGTAGTATCTGGAAAGGCCGAGGCATGTAGAGAGAGAGAGAGAGAGAGAGAGAGAGAGAGAGAGAGAGAGAGAGAGAGACTGATTGTTGTGTGGCAGTATAAGTTCTTGTCCGTGGAGTGAAGCACTGTGGCCAGAATAAGGCCTATTCAGCGTCGGGTGGAAAGGTTGAAACGCCTATTAGAAATAGTTCAAGTTTCTTTATTAGGATTGTATAGCATTATACGTATATGTTTTCAATTTCCGACGTCTTATAGGAAAACTAATTCATTCATATAGAAAATTGTTATATTTGATTATCTTTTTTCACGTTTCTTCTATTTTGAATAGTATTTTAGCTTTAAGATGCTTTAAGTGAAGACGATTATTGTTAAGCATTGTTCTTCAGCATTTTCCATTTTTGACTCTCCATTTTTGACATGGCAACTGTTTTGTCTCTCTCTCTCTCTCTCTCTCTCTCTTTCTCCAGATAAACCGAATAAGTTGTTTTGTCTACGCCAAATAATAAAAAGAATGGATAAGATAAAACCCGAGTTTGTAATACAAAGGATAGTATGATAATGGCAAATAAATTCTAGTAGAATAGATTTTACTAGATGATGCTGTATTTAAACATGCAGCTAGAAAATCTGCATTTCACTTGTTTTATCTTCTTCTTTCCCACCGCTATCCTTACATTAAGGGGTCGGTTGCCTGATGCGCCTTCTCCACTGTCTTCTATCAAAGGCATCATCCTCCACCAAACCTTTTCTCTCCATACCTTCCTTCACTTTATCTCGCCATCTAATTCTCTGTCTCCCTCTCGATCTTCTTCCTGTAACAGGTTCCTCCCAAGCCCTCTTCAGTCTCTCCTCGTCATCTGTCCTGAACATATGCCCATACCATTTCAATCACGACTCTCTTATCACCTCTGTAATTTTTACTAAGCCTGCCCTTCTTCATATTTCATAATTTTCCAATCTGTCAAGTAGCGATATTCCAACAATCCACTTCAGCTTTCTCATCTCTCTTCTCTCAAGTTTTACTTCCTCTTTCTACTTAGAGATCATGTTTCTGCTCCAAACATTAACACTAGTCTTATCACTGTGTTATATATCTTAACTTTTAGCTTGATTGGCATTTTCTTATCACATACCACTCCAGCTACCTCTCTCCACTTCCCCCATGCAGATTTTATCCTATTGTCAACTTCAGCCTCACATCCTCCCTCTTGGCTTAAAGTAGATCCTAATTATTTACACATTTCTGAGTAGAGGAAAAGACCCCATATAGACTCCACTTTTCTAGGCCCCGCCCCCCACCCCCCCAAGGGGCGTGGCTACCCCCCAACCCCCTCCCCCCTCCTGATTGGCTTATGTACGTACGTGAGGCCTTAAAAAGGGGCGGGGCAACCCCCAAAACCCCCCAAAAGGGGCGTGGCCACCTCGACCCCATATAGACTCCACTTGTCTGGGGGGGTGTGGCCACCCTGACCCCATATAGACTCCACTATTCTGGGGGGCGTGGCCACCCCTGACCCCAAATTGACTCCATTTGTATTATAAGCTCATGTACGTACATGAGCTCATAATTGACTCCATATGTATGATAAGTTCATGTACGTACATGAGCTCATAATTGACTCCATTTGTCTTACAAGCTCATGTACGTACATGAGCTCATATTAGGGGGGCGTGGCCTCCCCTAACCCCAAATCGACTCCACTTTTCTACCCCTGTGCGTCACATAAACTATAGGGAATAAAACCATCCTTTCAACCCTCCACTATTCTGGGGGTTGGGGGGCGTGGCCACCCCTGACCCCAAATTGACTCCATTTGTCTTACAAGCTCATGTACGTACATGAGCTCATATTAGGGGGGCGTGGCCTCCCCTAACCCCAAATCGACTCCACTTTTCTACCCCTGTGACGTCACATAACTATAAGGGAATAAAAAACCATCCTTTCAACCCTCCACTATTCTGGGGGGCGTGGCCACCCCTGACCCCAACATAATTGACTCCATTTGTCTAAAACAAGCTCATGTACATACATGAGCTCATATTAGGGGGGCGTGGCCTCCCCTAAAACCCCAAATCGACTCCACCTTTCCTACCCCTGTGACGTCACGTAACTCTAAGGGAATAAAACCATTCTTTCAACCCCTGACATACCCCCTGTGACGTCACGTAACTCTCCGGGAATAAAAACCGACATTTCAAGCCTTCACCCCAAATTGACTCCACCTTTCCTACCCCCTGTGACGTCACGTAACTCTCCGGGAATAAAAACCAACATTTCAACCCCTCACCCCAAATTGACTCCCACTATTCTACCCTGTGACGTCACATAACTCTCTGGGAATAAAACCATTCTTTCAACCCCTGACCCCAAATTGACTCCACCTTTCCTACCCCCTGTGACGTCACGTAACTCTACGGGAATAAAAACCAACATTTCAACCCCTCACCCCAAATTGACTCCACTATTCTACCACTGTGACGTCACGTAACTCTCTGGGAATAAAACCATTCTTTCAACCCCGACCCCAAATTGACTCCACCTTTCCTACCCCCTATGACGTCACGTAACTCTCCGGGAATAAAACCAACATTTAAACCCTCACCCCAAATTGACTCCACTTATCTACCCTGTGACGTCACATAACTCTTCTGGGAATAAAACCATTCTTTCAACCCCTGACCCCAAATTGACTCCACCTTTCCTACCCCCTGTGACGTCACGTAACTCTACGGGAATAAAAACCAACATTTCAACCCCTCACCCCAAATTGACTCCACTATTCTACCACTGTGACGTCACGTAACTCTCTGGGAATAAAACCATTCTTTCAACCCCCGACCCCAAATTGACTCCACCTTTCCTACCCCTGTGACGTCACGTAACTCTCCGGGAATAAAAACCAAACATTTCAACCCTCACCCCAAATTGACATCCACTATTCTACCCCTGTGACGTCACATAACTCTCTGGGAATAAAACCATTCTTTCAACCCCTGACCCCAAATTGACCACCTTTCCTACCCCCTGTGACGTCACATAACTCTCCGGGAATAAAAAACCAACATTTCAACCCCCAACCCAAATTGACACTTTTCTACCCCTGTGATGTCACGTAACTCTACGGGAATAAAACTTGACCCCACCCCGACCCCAAATAGACTCAGTTCACTGTTTTTTGTGACTCATGTCCCCTTTAATTGTTTTCAAAGTAACCGGGACGTTTTACCTCTCCTCCTCCTATAAAATCTCTAAATTTATATATGCACATTGCGAATATACTCTCTCTCCCTCCCTCGCTCCCTCCCTCGCTCCCTCCCTCACTCCCTCCCTCCCTCTCCCTCTCTCTCAGCCGTTACATTTTGTTTTATATATATATATACACAGCTGCTTAGATATTCAGAGTATCATGATAAAAGGATATTTGGCGACTGACTTCATCCACATGTGATATCTCCCCCAATAACCATATCAGAGTCAATGTTATCTGATGATGAATCACACACATATGAAGAAACGAGACCTTATCGCCATATTTGCCCAGCTGACTTCACGCCAACGTGAATTTTATTTTTCTCATGAATTTGAGTCATAATCTAGGTGGCGAACACAAGGACAAAGGTACACATTCAATTTTGTTTATTTATTATACCGAGTTTGAAAGAGGTTGAAAAATCAAATTACAGACGGAATTGTTATTTTATATTTATAACCAATCCTAAATACAGGGGAATGAATTAATATTCCATACAAATACATACATTAGAAAAAAACTGTACAAACACGAACGCGATAATATGCACATTCGCTTTTTCAAAAACAATACTTCAACGAAACATACTACGGCTACTATACATTTTCTAACCTGTTCCTTCACATCACAGCCCTTAGTATATACCACAAACATCTTCTCCAGCACTTTCCCCGACCGTGTATCGAAGACGACGACGTTTCATCTAAACACCTCAAAGCTTTTCCCAAATTTAGCTAACAAGTTTTTCACTTACTTGTACGAAGAGGTTGATGAAGCCATGGCGAGAGTTTCACGTCTTGATGTGACATCCTTCAAGTCATCCCCACATGACTCATTTTATCAAAATCAGTATCACGTGACTAAACAGCTCCGATATCATTGTTCCTAAAAATGTTAATAAGCCACCCACACACTCGCCATCTTGTTTTTCGCATGTCCCGCCCTCACCTTCCCACCCCCTCCTCCTCCTCCTCTTCCTCCTCCTCCTCCCTTTTTCCCCATATTTCGCCACGTTTCGATTTGCTTTTTAATGGCTATATTCCTTAACATCCAATCTTTAACCCCCGCCATTTCAATGAAGTTAGCGATAATTCGAAATATTATCAACGTGGGTTTTTTTATTCCCTTGAAATTCTCGAGCTATATCTAAAATATTATAACCTGCGAGCGGATGAGTTAAATCTCCTTCTTCATTCCATTCAACCGTGTTAGAATCTTGTAAGTGCTTAACAAAAGCCGTAACGTATGACTTTTGGGGTTCTTTAAAAAATATTGGAATAATACCTGTTAAATCGGGATTGCTCTTTTTGCGAGTCTGTCCCCTTTAATTGTTTTCAATGTAATGGGGGCGGTTTACCACCTCCTCCCCTCCAGTCACTGCACCTACATTTTCTATAGGAGGGGGAGGAGGAGGAGGAGGAGGAGGTCCGTGAGCGATATAGCCGGCATAGGTGGTTTTTGGATATTAGGGAGACGTGTCCGCTACTACTAACAGCTGCCGTATCCACTTGCCAGTACCCTCTAGGTTAATATCACCATCACAACCTCTTTTCTATTCATTAACCTCTCATAGGTAATGGCAGGGGATAAAAAAAAACGTAAAACTCCTTCATTTTCAATTTAAAAAGACTCCTACCAAACTCGCAGCAATAGGCAATAAAACCGATAGAATAGTCCCACCCCCCTTTACGACTTTTCAGTATATTTTCTTCTTAGATATGGACGTTGTTTTCAAGGACACAAGATGAATTTCTCGTCTACAATTTCTTAAGTGTTTAATAAACTTCTTATCTTGAGTTAGATTACCACAAAGAAAATTTCTAAAAATTTCCGAGAGAGTTTTTATTTTTACGTATTAAAGGTTGCTTACGGTTCATATCCGTACAATTTGAGATTCATCAACCCAGGAATTGAATTGACTCGGATAACCTTTCCAATGAACGTAATATTGAGTTTTATTATCCTCCTCCTTCCCAGAATAGTGATATCATACGTTTCTGGTAGATTTGTGCGAATTAATTCTTCACGATAAAATACGCCCTTTATTTCTTCACCCGCTAAATCTTCCAAGAAGTATACGACCGGATTTTGCCTTGTATCCACTTTTTCGGATTTTAAAAATTTCCAGAGTATTTTGAATTGTATATCCCCTCCTAAAAATTGCGTTGCGACGCTCATCGGCAATACGTACAACGTCCTCCAACATTCAAGAGCGGAAATGGCGGGGAGGATTAACGAGAACAGCCTTTTTATACATGCTCGAGAATTGGACGTTCAATGTCATCTCTATCCGTTAATGCGTGAACCTCTTGCGGGGTGCGACCCAAACTTCTATGGGGGGTATGATTATAACTCTGAACAATGTCGCGCAAGACGTTAATGTATTTTAAGGTATTCTTATGTGTGAGATATCTATATATACGACCCTTAATAGTCCTTATGACTCTTTCAGCTATAGAGGATTTTATTTCTCTCGAATAAACGCTATATAATTTTATATTTTTACTATCTAGATATTCTCTGACGTGTTTGTTATAATATTCCCTACCCTCATCGCTATTCAAACGTGAAATTCCCAAAAATTCGGGTAGATTCGATAACTTCTTCAAAGCGCGACGCATAGTAACACCATCCTTCTTTTTCAAGGGAACAACTTTGTAGATATCTGGAAAACACGTCAATAAAGACTAGCAAATATTTAAACCCATTATTATACCCGCCGAGCTAATTGGACATATCAGCTAAATCGGTGCTCGGCGATTACTCTCGGTTTAGTGACATGATTTTTCTTCTGGGGAATTTTTTTCGAGTGACTTTATGCAGTGTGTAAGACTTTTGTCCACGTAAGAATTCTTTAACATTTTCACGAGTAATTTTTGGGCTATTCAGATTTTTCGCTACTCTGAATAAAGAGTCCACACCGCTGAAACTACCCACACCCCGTGCATCTCCGTACAAAGTTTTTAGCAGTTTTATCCGTTTCTTTATCCATATTGGTAGCTATTTGATATTCCGTTTCACCCAGAATATTAGTTCGGAGCTGTAACACTTCAGGTGTTGACGGAGCGAAGTCTACTAACAAATAACCATAGCGGTTATGTGATAGGGCCTTTTTATATATGTCCGAAAAGCTTTTTGACGGCCAAATAACTGCCGACCTAAAGTTTCAATTTGACTAAAATCAACACGATTTTTCATTAGAATATAATGTGAGCAATTCAAGCTTATACTTCTACTAAACTTTCCTGAATGAAACATATTCTGCGTTATGAATATAACTGAAATAGATGAATGACGTCCGCTGTGAAGGCGTTAGTCACAATTTATTATCACTGGCCTCGAGGAAGCAATCATCGAGTATGAATAATAGACCTTTATTAACCTCCGTCTCCCTTTTCAGCGTAATCAAAGGGATTTAAAATTTCTTTGGATACTTTAAATTTGGGACCTATTTGAGGGATGCGTTTTCGAGGGGTGTTTCAGAATACCCCCGACAATATAAAATGTATTGGAAACGCGTTTCATAGAGTTCAATGATTTTTTGACATAGGACGGACTTGCCACTGTTACTAAACCCCGCGATGATAATACGAGCGGGATTAGCGAACGGGTCTAACAACTGCCCAGGGAAGGGACCTGTCGCGGCCATGATGTTAGCGCGTTTAAGACTATAGGTGTGTACTTTACGCGCTCCTTTTTATATACGTACAAGCCTTAATAATAATTAGGGTGAATGGAAGTTGACGGCAATAATATTTGTTTAATTTCCATAATGAAATACATACAGGTTTTTCCTACAATATAAAAATAGAATGTACGTAAAAATGCGAAGTATAATAAAAAATACAATATAATAATTCAAAATATAAAAAACTAACTGTGTATATGATTATAAAATAAAAATACACTTATATTACAATATAATATAATTAAAAATATATGAATATAAGATAAAATATATAGTAAAATATATAAACTATGACACCCGGTCAAGGTGTGATACGACCCCGTTTAACTGGAGGAGAGGGTGGAACCATTTCCCGTCGAGAAGTCAAAGACGTCGAAGAGAGAGAGGAATTAACATTGTATATTTTACTATTCTCTCTTCGACGTTTTGAACATCCTTTCACCCGTGGGAAATGATGTGATGGATGTAGGGTCGGAGGAATAGGAGGAGTAGGAATTCTCGAGGTGCTAGGAGCGGGAATATTTAAAATTGGAGAGATTGCCGCTACTACCGGCGCCACCACTACCCTCTCTAGCTCCTCCTCCTCCTCCTCCTCCGCTATACCCTCCTCCACCCCAATGTCTGGATGCCCATACGCCAACGATTTATAAGGTGTCACATAATATCTCTTGTCCTCTAAAGGACAGAGAGATACCTTTCGCTGGCTCGTATTGACACATCGTGCCTCCTACTCTTTGCAAATTGTTGCACACGAGTATAAGTAATCTCATTCTTTTCGATTACAGCTCGATACTGGTCAGTGGAATGGTCTTTTGCCGGCACCTTTGTACACCTTTCAAGGTGTTGCACGACTATTGTTTTCCGTCAGATACGAATAAACTTTAGGTTAACGCCGATGAATTCCCTCATGAGTTCAGCCCCCGTTTCAACCTTCACTAACCCGAGTTCCCCCTTACGTGACTCATCATACAATTCGTGAGTTTTGGGAAAATTACTCAAATCCATGTAGGGTTTGAGCGCACCCTTCAGTTCCCGATTGAGGTTATCAGTTCACCAGGGAAAAGATCAAGCTGTCAGTGTCTGGTATACAGGAGCTGAACTCGGTGTCCATACTGCTTTCGGAGAACGTCGTAATAGAACCGATACATCATATCCTTCGCCATGTCTAGTATACTGAAACCGATATAAATCGGGGATTCAGCCATAACAGACTCTTTGCAATGGTTTACAATGTACCTGTCGTTACCCAGTTTTTCCAAAGACTTGTACGTGTGTTTGGACACATTCCTGAGGAGAGAGGCTTCACCGGTGGTGACGACAGTTCGGGTAGAATAATTCAACGAATTTTTAATAGTAACACCGAAAAGACCGTTCATTATGATTTTGATTGTGTTCCTCTTGTCCGATCGGTCTCTTTAGCACGCCTTTCGGCATTCTCCAGAATATATTCCCTCAAATAAAAATCCTGTTTGAATTTGTACACTTTCCTTATTACATCAACTTCGAGACCGAGCCTTATCAACGTTTGTAATAAGGGAAGACAGATCAAGTGATTACGCATGGGTAAATGCGTACCCGTCAACTTGACATTTTTCTTGGGTAGCTTCACCTTGAACTTATTCATCAGGTTTTTACTATAGGGCGATAGATCCTGGTGAGTCACATTCATGTGATGAATGGCGAGAGGGAGATCATCCGTTTGTAGAGCAACATCCCGTCTAACTGGTTTGGTATCGAGCAGTATGAAATAACCGTATTCACCCTGTGAATCAATGGCGGTAATATCGCTAGCGACAAAACTTTCTAATTCGACAGGGGAAAGTTCAGTTATTTCACCCAAGGGCATTTTGTATTTACTCATAACTGTGGGATACAAACTGGTGAAATCAACGTATAATATATACGATTGAGGATCACCCACCCTAAAACTGGGATTTAACTCTGGATTATTAGCTACGCATTGCCTTCGAACTAGACTACAAAAAACCGCTGCGGATGTTTTACAAATTAATTGATAGAGTTCACCATTCGAAATGAGGGGGAGACGAATTTTAGAGGAATATAGGAAAGCATCGAGTGAGAGAGGTAGAAGTCAGGTAACGGGCGGGGTCTAGTCCGAATTGCGCCATGGCAGCCTTCCTCCAAGCTAAATAAACGTCGGCTAATAATCCCACATCCATTAACAAATACAAAATGGTGTAATCTAGAAGATTGGTGCAATTAGCGGTGTTCCAAACCTTGACCACGTGTGCATAGCCCCCGCTGGAAAGGGTTTCTCCCGTAAGTCCGAATCGAAAACACTCTAGAAAGGGAATATCTGGGCTTTCGCAGGATATTGAAACCCGTCACATAATCATAAGGGTAGTACTGTTTACCCGTACCCAAAACTAAATCGAGACAATCCCGAGAATACTGGATTAACAACTGACGTGCGATTTCGAGGGAACCTTTCTGTTTGATATGACTCGAGGCGAGACTAGAAAGGGTCCCCCTAATCACGTTGTTGCTATCCACGAATCTCAGATTGCCCGATCTGGCCGAGTAAAATTTACTACCCTCGCGTTTCAGAATTTCAAAATCATGCTGAGCCCCGCCTCTTTCAAGACCAGGGCGATGTCATATGACAAATTGTGTACGAACACTGTTAAAGTTGGCTCCTTAAATTGCATATTCAAATTACACTGTTGACACAGTGCACACACAAAGTTGTCCCGTGCCACAAAATGAGCGTGATGTCGCATTTTCGTGACTCCAGCCTTGAATTCGACGTTACATCCTTCGCAATGAGTGCTCGCTTCAAACTTATGGGTGGATTCAGGAGTCATATGTAAAGGATACGCATGCATTCGTTCACGCAATAACGCCCAGTCCCGGTTCATGTTCTGCAAACAATCATCAACGCATTTCTCTCCGTGACTTAGTCTATGGGTACAATATTCCCCCGTTCTACCGTCAACGATCACGTAGCAGTAAGCGAAAGCTTTCTGCCGAGATACTATTCTTGGATCGTCTTCTCCGGTCTTCGGTTGAATATTATACGCCTCAAAAATCCAGGAAGCCATGTGCGAGATTGGCAGCAGAGCTTTAACTTTAGTAAACTGTTTAATGGCCGGGTTCTGGGTATTCGACAGTGGTTCGAGCAGTACAGGCCTGTGTGTGTGCCTCACGGATGGTGGGACTATTAAAACAAAGTCAAAAACAATTGTAACACATACCACCCGCGTGCTCAATCCCCGCCCCTGCTTGAATCCGTGTCGGAACTTCTTCACGAATGCCAACTATCCTTAATCAACGCGACGTGGTCGTCAGTGATTAATAACAACGTGACCAAATGAGGGCTTTGGGGGGTTACCACCTTTCCTCGCCAGATGTACCGTCCAATGTTTTTTTCCGCTGTTTCCCATGACTAATTCACATAATTTATACAGATATATGTTGAGGTTATTCCCCTTTTCTAATGTTTGGAAGAGTCATGGGTCAACGGCATATGTGGCGAGTGTTTGATATTAAATTGTCCCCTCCCCATCCTCCTCATTAAGACACGAGGGAGGTTGTTAATACGTGTGGGAGGGTTATCCCGGAGTACAACGTACGCTTCTAACGCTGTAACGACACAGTTGTACCCGGACTGAATATTGATAACCTGATCACTACCGCGGACTCCCTTGGGATACACCTTGAAGTTATTAATATTCACTAACTCAACCCTATCCAGCGAGGTCATACACCAACCCGAACCCTCTGTACGGTTGAGTCTCTCTTCCAAGTTATTAGCTATAAACTCAATAGCCTCCTCCAGGGAGTCATAGATCGAGTCATCGTAGTGAGGGTGGTGGAGTACATACATAAAAGCACTTTTTTCATTCATGTCGCCTAGCATCCTCACGCTGGTGATAATAACGCACAAGTATAGCATAGCCGAGCGAATACCTCTTTCAAGGAAGTTACTGTGCACATCTTCGCGTAATCGGGCTATGCTACTACTTAACTTCATTGCCACGTCAATGTGTGACCCTACTGCAGCCGCATAATGAATGGTACTCACTACCTTATTACCCTCCGTTCTTTCCCTCGTGAGTGAAGATTCCCTTCTGGTTCCTACACCTCCACCAACGCGCGATGCTTCATTATTATTATTACTCCCCATCAAATCTTCATCTAATGGGAAGTCTTCAGCGAAGGGATCTGTAAAGATCATTTTAAATAAGCACCGGAGTGAACGTGTATGATAATAATAATAATAATAATAATAATAATAATAATAATAATAATAATAATAATAATAACAACTGCAAAAACCGCAATAATAATAATAATAATAATAATAATAATAATAATAATAATAATAATAATAATATTTTACCTGGATCGGAGGGTGGTGAGGATGATTCATCATGGCGGTTAGAGGCTTGGACATTTTCTTTAAGACGTGACAATCTGTGTGATAAATTTTTTATGAATATTGTTGTGGACATAAACATGAACGTGGGAGGTTTTTATGTACATATATTATAAACCCGATGCCCATTGTTAGTCATACAGTCTACATCAACATGTGCGCGCATCACATCATATACGTGAATAGCAATGCCTGTATAGTACATTTCCAGAAAATCGGGCGTGTAAATTTACCAAATAGGTTAGCCGTCCCTATATCATTACCGAAGGAGTGGAATATGAAGTGGGGCTAGTGGGAGTATCTCCCGAAATTATATTACGCTATTAAAACCAGGAGACGTTGATTTTTTTTTTTTTTTTTTTACTATTCATTTAACGCGATCCTATAAACGAGTCCGATGGGGAAACGCGTTTTTATACGTAATATATTTTGAAAGTCCATTTCGGGATTTGTTTGGGTGTGATATGAATGTCATGACTAGAGCGTTTAATACGCAAATTATTGAAACAATTATCTGAATTTTACGGTGAGCTATTCGCGGAGCTATCCGCAGGACGGTTTATTCTCATGGAATGATGACACGAAGAAAATGAGGGCATTCCACATATCGATGCAGGAGCGGCCAAAGTTGATATGATTGATTCCATTACGATTTAAACTTCCAGTGCTAAAGCAGCTAATATTTTGTTTGTTTCAATGAAAAAAGTCAGGTATTTATATACAGTTCGGGTGCGTTTTGAGACCTCATCACGGTAGAAAATAATTCCAGCAAGGCGTTGAATACGTTTACCTGTATTCGGGGTATCGTTCAACCTACCATCTTTGGGTGATAAAATGGTTAATCTCTTTAGACTGCTTCACGTTAGGATGTGCATGTGGTAAAGGTCCGCATAATGCCATTTATAAACCTTTAAATACCATTGAGTATTGGATTACATTACTACGATGTCTCGGATCAGAACGGTGAAAGAAATAAATGTTTACTGAAAATGGGGTTCTATCGTGCAGTCCTGCAGATAAGACCTAGATAAAACGCTATCGAACTTTTTCTTATAAATACCATACGTGACATATACCCGTCCATAGTATTTAACCGATATGGCTGGTGAACACACCATATATTTGAGCAGTCTCCGGCTGTTTAGACAAGTTTTATACCAAAATACACCTTCGAAATTTGCCAATAAAGATTACCTACACTATATTATTTACCTAATGGGGTTGAATATGAAGTAGGTTTAGCTTCGATCATGTTCCCGGGGAGTTATTACGCTATATTATCCAAGATGATTTATTCACTCTCGAATTTATTACAGGGGGGGGGGAGCGGCATAAACGTGATAGGCATACATATTTGTATAGACCAGAGAATAGCAATGTTAGCGGGGGATATGAAGAGACTCCGTGAGAGCTCTTAATAAGGACGTGCATGATTATTTGAAAGTTTATTACGGTGATAATTTCATAAATATTTAATAGTAAACGGGGTAAAGTTTTCATTGGGATGAAGATTTAAGGAGAATTAACTATACCACGTATCAAGAGAGAGAAATGAGAACGGGGGACGTTAAAAGTATATGTCAAATTTAGCGGAAAAGCCGCGAAATTATTAGGTTTTCATATTAATACCGGTTATGAAATATAGGCGGGCGTGAACTTGATGAACACATTTCCCTTGATTCTTCTACCTGATAATTGTGGGGTATTATATATATGTGTATACGGATATAGTCAACCGACAATTTTTGGCGGGGAGGACTAGTAAAATAATAATTGGACTGTTTTACTTTAGCAAGTGGTAGAGGAAAAAGGAATACATAATACAGTCTACAAATTGTTGAACACGACATCTGGATCAGATTTTCTATTCTTATCATGGATCAAAATGGTCACCTTTTACATTTCACTAAAGAATCGAGTGTTACTTGCCTGCTCCGTATAAAAACCTAGAGGAAAATTAGATGAATAGGTGCGTATATAATTCGATGTTCACCCTGGCATTCCTATATTCAGGATGAGCTGTGAGAATCATTCGATGACGTCGGTGTTAAACTGCTAAGACGTCTTAGTCGTTTCCTCTTAAACGTTTTTCGGCATATTCAGGTTAAAATAAGGATTTAACACGTGGAAGTTATATTGGGATGCGTGCTGAGACGGTCGACAGCGATTAGTGTATTGAATTTGTAAACTCTTTATGTGGTCAATAAATCCTTATGAATAATTATATAGGATGTTTTTTTACTATGCCCATAATGCATTTGAACGGAAAAACAGGGAAAACGGAGAAAAAGAGTGCGTGTTTCTATGGGAATCAGGAACTATTTTATAAATAAATATAAACACACTCGGTTTTTACATACCTTCACGGGGTTGCTCGTTTCCTTCAGTAGTGGGTGTGGCGAAAGTTGATCGGGGGGTTGCACTGTTGTGGGCTGCCAGTGGTAGTTGTGCATCTCCTGCTACTTCTTCTTCTTCTCCTGCTTTCATGGTCATGACCCGTTTTCACCCTTCCTAATAAATGAGTTTGGGGCTCCAACACCATAATAGTAATGGGTGGGGGTTGACTTGAGTGGCTACTTTCGTCGGCTGACAGTTCACTACTAGAGTTATTTCCCATATCATTAAAGGGAGGGAATAATGACTGTTTTATATATTCCGCTTCTTTCAACGGGTACATTATTTTATAAGATATCTATTCCATATACAGATGAATCTTATTGCTGTTTTTAATATTCTACTATACTATATGTTCAAGTAAATGGGAAAGTGTTTTTATATGCTACTTACTGAATAGTGACGGAGGGAAATGAACGTTTCGGTCAAGAGAAATACTTGCTAGGGACGGAGGGTCGGTGTGTGCACTACTCTATCACTTTGGGTAAGGAATAACATCATTTTCCCTTGTCGGGTTGTATTTATGGCGTCAGTTGGAAGTAATAATCAGGTGTGACATATGGTGTTTCGATGAAGTATTGTATTCCAAAGATGAAGTTCACGCCCTGTAGCGATAGAATTTATCCCCATTTGAGGAAAGATGTGTGGAAGTTTTTATATATGAGTTCATATGTGTGTGTGTGTGTGTGTGTGGACGGCGGCCTTTGTCGTGAGAAAATGATGAAGGCTTGTTTATTCGTGTCTGCGAGAAACATGACTGGAGTGATACTGATTTTGATAAAATGAGTCATGTGTGGATGACCTTTGGCGTGAAGGGAAATGATAAGACTGTTTTTTTTTTTTTTTATTCATGTTAGTCTGAATCATTGCTGGGAGAGGCTGATGCTTCGTCACAAACAGGTTTGTAATCAGTGATGATAAAGGGGGTCTTGGGTAGCGGGGCTTTCGTAGTCATTATCTCTTGAAGGATTGTCACATCAAGACGTGAACTCTCGCCATGGCTTCTCAGCCATCTTTTGCAAGTTAGTTTTTCGGGAACTTGTCGAAAATAAGTTCAGGAAGAGGAATATGTGTCTAGTAGTGGCCACTAAACTGTGTGACATGCAGGAAATTACGGTGTTGTGGCGGACGTTTTCATTCGAGCTTATCCATATGCCGAATTGGCAGGTCTTCGATATTCTCGCAATGGTGCATCATATGCCTGTCTTCGTGATAGGGGTATTGAAGGTTCCGCATTGTGAAAAGACCTGAAAATATCAACCATCTTGGGAATGCGACGAAGAAGTTGATCTACCCACCATAGCACTTATGAACACAATACGGTATTGGTGCCCCCCATTGAAGATAATGAATACGCGCAAAAGAGCGTGGCTTATTCCAAAGATGAAGATCACGCCGATCGTTTTGGGCAGAGATACCAAACAGATGAGTTCAATCACTTTTTTTTTCTTTTTTTTCGGTCAAGAAATTGAAGGAAGAATTATTTAATCACGTATGACTATGCAAATATGTTTATCTTTCCCCGATGGCATCGGTCAGAGCGGACTGGTTAATACGACTTGGTTGATCAATATTTACCTGTGTTAGCTACATTCATTGATTGAAATGAGCAAAATTGGTAAAATAGGCTGCGTGGCTATAATGAAAAAGAATTTATCCCTGTTGAGGAAAGGTGTGTGGAAGATTTATATATGAAAAAACCTTGTTAGCTAAAATTTAAAAGCTTTTGAGGTGTTAGATGAAACGTCGTCGTCTCGATACACGGTCGGAAAGTGCTGAGAAGATGTTTGTGGTATATACTAAGGGCTGTGATGTGAAGGAACGGTTAGAAATGTATAGTAGCCGTAGTATGTTTCGTTGAAGTATTGTTTTTTGAAAAAGCGAATGCGCATATTATCGCGTTCGTGTTTGTACAGTTTTTTTCTAATGTTATGTATTGTATGGAATATTAATTCATTCCCCTGACGGTTATTTAAGGATTGGTTATAAATATAAATAACAATTCCGTCTGTAATTTGATTTTTCAACCTCTTCAAACTCGGTATAAATAATAAACAAATTGAAATGTGTACCTTTGTCCTTGTGTTTCGCCACCTAGATTACCTCAAAATCTATGAAAATAAAAATTTCACGTTGGCGTGAAGTCCAGCTGGGCAAATATGGCGATACGTCTCGTTTCTTCATATGTGTGTGTGCTCGTGTGCGTGATCATCATCAGATAACATTGCTCTGATATGGTTATGGGGAGATATCAAAAAAACATGTGGATGAAGTCAGTCGCCAAATAGCCCTTTTATCATGAATACTCTGAATATCTAAGCAGCTGTGTATATATATATATAAAAAAAAATGTAACGCTGAGAGAGAGAGGGAGAGGGAGGGAGGGAGGGAGGGAGGGAGGGAGGAGGGAGGGAGGGAGAGAGTATATTCGCAATGTCATATATAAATTTAGAGATTTTATAGGAGGAGGGATGAGGTAAACGTCCCGGTTACTTTGAAAACAATTAAAAGGGGACCATGAGTCGCAAAAAACAGTGAACGAGTCTATTGGGGTTCGGGGTGGGGTACAAGTTTTATTTTCCCGTAGAGTTACGTGACATCACAGGGGTAGAAAAGTGGAGTCAATTGGGTTGGGGTTGAAATGTTTGGTTTTTTATTCCCGGCTGGAGAGTTATGTGACGTCACAGGGGGTAGAAAGGTGGAGTCAATTTGGGGTACAGGGGTTGAAAGAATGGTTTTTATTCCCAGAGAGTTATGTGACGTCACAGGGGTGAATAGTGGAGTCAATTTGGGGTGAGGGGTTGAAATGTTGGTTTTTATTCCGGAGAGTTACGTGACGTCACAGGGGTAGGAAAGGTGGAGTCAATTTTGGGGTCGGGGGTTGAAAGAATGGTTTTTATTCCCAGAGAGTTACGTGACGTCCACAGTGGTAGAATAGTGGAGTCAAATTTGGGTGAGGGGGTTTGAATGTTGGTTTTTATTCCCGTAGAGTTACGTGAACGTCACAGGGGGTAGGAAAGGTGGAGTCAATTTGGGGTCAGGGTTGAAAGAATGGTTTTATTCCCAGAGAGTTATGTGACGTCACAGGTAGAATAGTGGAGTCAATTTGGGGTGAGGGGTTTTAAATGTTGGAGTTTTTTTATTCCCGGAGAAGTTACGTGACGTCATAGGGGGTAGGAAAGTGGAGTCAATTTGGGGTCGGGGGTTGAAAGAAGGGTTTTAATTTTTTCCCAGAGAGTTACGTGACGTCACAGTGGGTTTAGAATAGTGGAGTCAATTTGGGGTGAGGGGTTGAAATGTTGGTTTTTTATTCCCGGTAGAGTTTTTAGTGACGTCACAGGGGGGTAGGAAAGGCTGGAGTCAATTTGGGTCAGGGGTTGAAAGAATGGTTTATTCCCAGAGAGTTACGTGACGTCACAGGGTAGAAAATATTTGGAGTCAATTTGGGTGAGGGGTTGAAATGTTGGTTTTTATTTTTTCCCGGAGAGTTTTTACCGTGAGTCACAGGGGTAGGAAAGGTGGGGAGTCAATTTGGGGTGAAGGCTTGAAAATGTCGGTTTTTATTCCCGGGAGAGTTACGTGACGTCACAGGGGGTATGTCAGGGGTTGAAAGAATGGTTTTATTCCCTTAGAGTTTACGGTGACGTCACAGGGGGTAGGAAAGGTGGAGGTCGAGATCGGGGTTTAGGGGGTAGGGGAGGCCACGCCCCCTAATATGAGCTCATGTACGTACATGAGCTTGTTAGACAAATGGAGTCAATTATGTTGGGGTCAGGGGTGGCCACGCCCCCCAGAATAAGGGAGGGTTTGAGAAAGGATGGTTTTATTCCTTATAGTTTATGTGACGTCACAGGGGTAGAAAAGTGGAGTCGATTTGGGGTTAGGGGAGGCCACGCCCCCTAATATGAGCTCATGTACGTACATGAGCTTGTAAGACAAATGGAGTCAATTGGGGTCAGTGGTGGCCACGCCCCCCGAATAGTGGAGGGTTGAAAGGATGGTTTTATTCCCTTATAGTTATGTGACGTCACAGGGGTAGAAAAGTGGAGTCGATTTGGGGTTAGGGGAGGCCACGCCCCCCCTAATATGAGCTCATGTACGTACATGAGCTTGTAAAGACAAATGGAGTCAATTATGAGCTCATGTTACGTACATGAACTTATCATACATATGGAGTCAATTATGAGCTCATGTACGTACATGAGCTTATAATACAAATGGAGTCAATTTGGGGTCAGGGGGTGGCCACGCCCCCCAGAAATAGTGGAAGTATATATGGGGTCAGGGTGGCCACACCCCCCAGACAAGTGGAGTATATGGGGTCGGGGTGGCCACGCCCCTTTTGGGGGTTGGGGGTTTTGGGGGTTGCCCCGCCCCTTTTTTAGGCCTCACGTACGTACATGAGCCAATCAGGAGGGGGGAGGGGGGTAGCCACGCCCCTTGGGGGGGTGGGGGGGTGGGGGGGCGGGGCTAGAAAAGTGGAGTCTATATGGGGTCTTTTCCTCTACTTTTCTGCCTGTTTTATAATCAAGCCTCTTCTTTCTTGTATTACTATTCTGTCTATCTTCCCTACTGCTCAGCAAAACCTCTGTTTTCTTCACAATCACCTCTAAGCCACCCCTCTCTAAAGACTCCTGCCACTCTCCAACCCTTCTCTATAGGTCCTCCTCATTTTCAGCAGTAATCACCACATCATTGGCGTACAACAACTCCCATCGCTCTTCATTCCTGATCTCTGCATTCAACACATCCATGACCAGCACAAACAAAAATGAGCTTAATGCTGACCACTGGTGTTAAATCCGACTCTAACTTCAAAGTTGTCTATTTCCCCCCAACTGCGGTTATAACTTTTGTGCGCATTCTTAGTATATATCATCTCGACCAGCCTAACCAACTTTCTGGGGACTTTCCTTTCCTTAAAAACACCAAACATCACTCTCGTGGATTTCTATCAAATGCTTTCTCTAGGTCTATAAATGCACAACAGAGCTGCTGGTTTCCCTCTAGCCTCTTTTCCTGTAGCTGTCTTACTATGTCTTACTGTTTTACCTAATCCCAAATTAGCATATTATTATGTTAGTTTTATATATATATATATATATATATATATATATATATATATATATATACATATATATATATATATTGTTGAAGCATTACATCTATCTACTGTACATGTACATCAACCCTGTGAATCTATCCAAGCATTACAAATGTGTGTTTGTTTGTATGGTGTTTTTACAGTGCATGGAACCAGTGGTTATTCAGCAACAGGACCAACGGCTTTACTTGACTTCCAAACCACGTCGAGAGTCAACTTCTATCACCAAAAATACACCTCTCTCACACCTCAGTGGAATGCCCAAGAATCGAACTCACGGCCACCAATGTGGTACGCCAACACTATACCGACCACACCACTGAGGCGCTACAAATGTGTGAAATGATTATATCATTGCATTTGTCAGATGGGAGTGGACAAAATATCATTATTATCATATGTTGAACCAGGCTTCTCAACTGGGAAGAATGAAAACGACCAGTCAAGTTCACCCTGGTGGTGGCGAGACTAGTGCCATCTATGGGCCGTTAAAATGATGACCAGGGAGTGTCGACGGACTTTTGAACTTGACTGTACATAAGAAGTGGTAAGGTCTGCTATGTTATATGGGCTAGGAGAGGCATCACTGAAGAAAACAGGACAAAACAATTCAAACGTCAGAAATAATGCTGCTCAGATAGATGAGTGGAGTAATGAGAAGAGAGGATGAAGAAAAGTCAATAAAGTATCAAAGAAAGTCAAGATTGAAATGGTTTGGGTACCTGATGAGAAGGGGTGAGGATGAGCAACATATTGCCAGTGAAACCATGGAAATGCATGCTTTACCTTAAACCTCATTAAAAACAGTTTGTTGAATTTCAGCAGTTAGGATTTCTTTTTCCTGTTAAATTTATGGCTGAGAAAGTCAGTATAAATCAAGCTGTTAATGAATAGTGTACAATGGTAAGGTCGGCAGTTATGAGTGGGTCCTTCGACAGCAACTTGTTGAATTTGAAAAAAAACTTTACCCCGAGCTTGTTAAATAGATTATTCTACTGCATAGGTTTTCTTAACCAAAGAATTTGCCATTAAGTGGGACTTGACAACATATATTTGAGATAACTCCAAGTTCATACACTTTTAAGGGCGACATGCAAACTGCACCCTGGGTAACACATAGTAACTAGTTTTTGACAATATTTGACACTATTTTCAAGGATATAAAAGGGAGCTTGGTGTCACAAGAATACCAAGAGCTGTCAAATGACAGAGTGATATATTACTTAACAGGGGCAAGTACAACAAATAGGACACAGCTGTTAGTACTGATAACTAAGTTTTATCCACCTCAGATTTTTCAAAGAGCCAGAAAAAAGGATTTTACTAATTTTCATTTATTTATGTACACAAATTTCTTTGCCATGACCTTTTCCCTATAAAAGGCGGTTTTCTGCAGACACTTACAGGATCAGGTTATAGCACCACACCTGGGCCGGGCGTGGATGCTCAAAGGAGTTACCGTACGTGCCGACGGTCTTTGGCTTTTCTTAGTGATTGACAAACCAAGTACTGACAGACGTAAAAAAAATTATATATTATATATATATATATATATATATATATATAATATATATACAGATATAGATTGATATATATATAGATATAATATATACATATATATAGAATATAGTATATACTAGACAGATAAATATAATATATATATATATTTAGTATTATATATATAGATATATATATAATATAT
This sequence comes from Macrobrachium nipponense, assembly GCF_015104395.2. Lineage (NCBI taxonomy): Eukaryota > Metazoa > Arthropoda > Malacostraca > Decapoda > Palaemonidae > Macrobrachium > Macrobrachium nipponense. The sequence goes on from NC_087203.1 coordinate 38,049,504, forward strand.
ATATATATATATATATATAAATATATATATATATATATATATATATATATATATATATAGATATATATATATATAATATATATATATATATATATAATATATATATATATATATATATATATATATATACATATATATATATAATAATGCTGTATATTATATATGCAACATATACATATATATATAATTACCCATATATCCATATATAATATATATATATATATATATATAATACACAAATATACATATACATATAATATGTATATATATATCTATATATTCTAATCTATATATATATACATATATATAATATATAGAATATATATATATACATATATACATATAATATATAATATATATACATAATATAGATATATAATATATATACATATATATATATATATATATATATATATATATATATTATATATATATTATACAAATATACATATCATATATATGTATATATATAATATATATATATACAGATTATATATATATATATATATATATATATATAATATATTTATATATATATATATATATATATATCATATAATATATATATACATATTATACATCTATATAATATATATATACATTATATATATATATATATATATATATATATATATATATATATATTACATATACATACATCATACATATAATACATGACATACATACACATACATATATATATATATATATACTATATATATATATATATATATATATATATATATATAATCGTGTAACTTGGCATTTACGAAAATATTGGTGGCGCAGTTGTTAGAATTGATCGCCTTAACAAAAGAAAGCACTAAAACAGAAGAAGCACCGCCTGCGCTTCCTTTCACAAGGAGAGCGCACTTTGTTGAAGAAACATCGTGACCTACACCCGACCCAACGATAACATCAAGGGTGTTTGTACAACAAATAGCCACCCGCCCCCAGCCTCCCCTTCCCTTCCTTCCTTTTGGCCATGCGCATGTACTGTGATCCAAGCTAGCTCGCAGTCAGGGAAGGCGCTGGTTCTCACACATTGTCTGAAAAAGCGTCAGTTTTACCATGAAAAGTTTTCTGTGGTGAAGAAGAATGTTAACTTCGACTTATATCAGCTTTTCAGAAACACTCCTGCCATCAAATAGTTTCAGTGTCTCTTTTTGTTAAAAAAAAAAATGAATACTGTAGTCAAGGTCCAAAGACCAACTAATTACACCAGGGCTACTTAAGAAGTGACGAATTTGTTAGGTTCACAAAGTGATGAAAAGGAATTTTTTTTTTAAATTCTGGTTACTGTTATACTGATTAACACGATACGGAAAAATAATCAGCGTTGATTGTTCTCCAGGATTCATTGACACTGAAAGTTAATTTACGTGATTTATGTGGTAGACAAACATACGAGAAAATGCTTGGTTAAGGAAAAAAGGATAAATCACTTTTCCTTGCATTTTTAAAGTGCAATCTTGGCAACGTAGGATAACTTCAGTGCGTTAATCACCAGAAGCATAAAAAAAAACTCCCGTATAAATCTACTATATATAAATCTACTATGAGTGTAAAGCTGTTGACGAAATATTTCATATATATGATTCTGGCTTATAAATTTTCCGTGTGCTATTCATTGTCAATGAATACACACACACACACACACACACACACACACACACACACACACATATATATATATATATATATATATATATATATATATATATATATATATATATATATATATATATATATATATATATAATATTATACAAGTGTTCAAAGATTATACTTCGATATATCTATTACATATATGTAGTATATCTTAAGTTCTTCAAATGAATTGAAAGTGTATTTCGAATAATAATAATAATAATAATAATAATAATAATAATAATAATAATAATAATAATAATAATAATAATAATAAATAATAATAATAATAATAACAACAGGCATCTGAAGACCTACACTTTAATGTCTACATCTATGGCCAACGAACCAGAAAAAATTTACTAAAGATATTTTTCGATCGTTCCAAATAAAAATAAAACACAAAATTCCTATTGAGCTTATAAGCACAATCTTCATCCCAGAACAGAAGAATGCGAGAAAACGCTAAAGAATAAAATCAACAGCAACGCCACTTATCTTCTATAACATCACTCTACTTCATGGAGAGAAACGCAACCAGGACGAAGACGACAAAGGAGATTCGTCTCATGAAATGTGAAGACGTTATTAAGGTAAAGAGAGAATTAAGAATTTCATTAAAAAATTTGCTTCAGGAATCTCAATCTTATAGAATATTTTTACTGAATGACTGAAGCCAACAAAGTTAAAGCGGGAACCAATGAATATTCGAACCAGGCATCTAAATAGCGTTCGGTGTCAAGCAAGGGACATTGCAGGCCACAGGCAAGGGCGCCCCATCCATGCTGTTTGCAGGGAGATAAGTTGAGCAAACTTTGGGGAACGACATCATCGATTTTCTCGTTAGCATCAGCCGACGGTTTCCATTTTCGTAAACACAGTTCCCTTATCTATTGCGAAGTAATGAGATGTCGTTCGCTATCGCGTTCAACCCACGAGAAAGGTTGACTTCTCCCTTAAAGTCTAACTTCTCCCTTAAAGTCTAATGAACTGATGTTTGTCATCCCGTTCGGCAATTATTTGGGCTTGAAAAAGGGCTTGGGGAGATCTTTCCAGAGTCTATCAATTATTGAAAAATTGAATTTTATGCTTTGGGGAAATAATATCCCTTCAGGTGACAGATCACTATTTTTTTCAATAGAGGAGAAATATACGGCAATATTACCCGACGATAACTAGATAAAACTGGATATTCTGAAAATAGGTGCAAATCGATTTTACAAACGCCAAAAATGTATTCCTAAAATGTACAGTTGCGCATTGTTTTGGACAGTTTCTTTGCATAATTTACTCATTTTGCTTTTTGAGAGAGAGAGGAGAGAGAGAGAGAGAGAGAGAGAGAGAGAGAGAGAATAGTGTAATAGTGTAAAACTCCCTGTACAGTAAGGACAATAGGCCCAATTACAGGTTTAATCAATTAAAGATCCACAACTAAAAATATCTTGAGCCAGAATGATTTTTTTTGAACAATGCATACAGAACCTATCCATTTTCAATATCAAACAGCATTCTGCGATTCATTTTTCAACTACGTAGATATTGGCTATCTTTATAAAATGACGAGTTCAAACAAACTTTGACACTAACGCTTGTAGTTCCTGTAACTAATTGTTTGGTGGTTTAAACATACACATTAGGAATTCTTGGGTACAAAGCAGAGGAAGGGAATGAAAGCAAAGTGACCATCTTATTGTGCAAACATATTTCTCCCAGAGAGACGTTTTAATTGGATCACGAACGTCAATAACCTCATTTTTAATTTCTTTCGAACTGTGTTCTATGAAGGTCTGCGAATAAATCCCTAAAAAAACTACCGCAGAAGAGAATGAAATCCTTTTACCATGAATGAAGTACACTTTGTCAAGAGGTTAGGAGAATTAGGGAAATGGAAAGAACGACTACAAGGAGACGACTGGGGCAAAGCTCACTCCCTCAATTTTTCTTGACTTACAAGAGCTACAACGAATACAAATTATTTCTTGTGTTTGGTTAATCTCAAAAAGCTTAATGACGGCAATCCTCAGAGAAGTCTGTCAAGAGCCTGCAAATACTACTACTACTACTATTATTAATATTCTCATTCTCACCATTATCGTTCCTAATCTTGATCTCGTTACTCAAACAGAGAGGGGCGACAGGGTCAGCTCAGCGATCGACTCCAAATGCCCTTTTGACACTTGAAGCCGATCTCCGGTCTATGTTACGCCAGACATTTTGTCATCCTCAGACTTCCCAGAATCACCTTGCGAGCCTTTTCAAAGCTATGGATACCGCCGAGGTAGGTTGGTTACACAGGAAACGCTATTTATTCACTTGTCTCCTCCCTATATTTAGTCCTTTTAATAGTTCACGTTTATATATATATATATATATATATATATATATATATATATATATATATATATATATATATTACACACACACACACACACATATATATATATATATATATATATATATATATATATATATATATATATATATATAATATTACACACACACACACACACACACACACACACACACACATATATATATATATATATATATATATATATATATATATATACACACATATATATATATATGATAGATAGATAGATACAGAAATCACAAGAACATGTGATGTTAACATTCAGAGTACTCACGCATGCGCAGGACTATATAATGCCATTCAATCAATTTTTGGCCTCACCTAAAGAGCATCAAAGAAGAAAGATAGGCTTCATATTATCAACTGATGTGTACAAGGGGAAATGATGCAGCAATTCAAATGCCCATTTGACAGCTTCTGACACTGGTGCCTGCTTTTGTGTGAACAAGGAGCACTGTCTGTACACCTAACTGTAGCTTTCCCGTGCATGCAATCTTTACTGTGTTCTTCATATATTGCAACTGTTGTTTAAGAGTGTCCTTTAATGATACGACTCTGCCAAGCTGTTTATTATATCATCCTCAAAACCCCAAAATATGGACGCTCATTTTGCTGACGGACATCATTATGTGTTTCTGGGGAGTGGAGATCCGACTTGTTTTCATTCCTTCCTTTGAATATTTAATTCAGGTTTAAAGTGGCTGAATTTTTGTTTTCTCTTCGGCTACTGATCTCCATTTGAAACTATCTAGACCAGCCTGGAAAAGTTAAAAGTGCCCTGGAAGTTCTTACGCCTTCAAAGTTTTGTTCTGGTACACATATTGCGGGAGGCTTAGTCATCCTCTACTTGTCGAGTCGAAGAATTATTCGTTGCCTATATATAGTCATTCATAACTATATATAGGCAATGAATAGCATCCACAAGTTTGTTACTGATCAATGGCTTAGAACGTTGCACTTAAGACAGTGGTCCTTATCCTTTTCATGACCACGCCTCCTCTAAGAGTAGGTCCTTTCTTTCACGCGGCCCCCCTCCCCTCTCCTCGCATCCATGAGTAAACTTCCTTACCAGATTTGAAAGAAAAAAAGAGAAAGCGAAGGGTTTCGATGGATAGGTAGGGAGGTCAATAATTACAAATCATGGTAAGCTTAACGAGCCTAACTAGAGTAGTAGATACGAAAGTAACATTATAAGGCGATACTTTTGCATTTTTTCATAAACTTCTGAATATTAGTTCCTCACTCTTATTAAGAGAATAACGAATATAATTAGAGATTTTTGTTTGATTTTTTTCCCAGGGATCTCGCCTCCCCTCGAAATTGCTGACGCCCCCCTAGGGGTCGCGCCGCCCCCCAGGTTAAGAACCACTGACTGAAGATCATCATTCGTGGTGTCACACCGCTTGAATTAAGGAGCCCAGGCTCAATCCAAAGATAGTTAAGGGATTTCACAAGTAACCTGACCAGTTTCCACTGAATATCCTGGGATCATATCCTTCTTTTGCAAATAATTGATAATGGGAGATCTTCTCTTTTCATTTATACAGTTTGAAAACTTGCTTTTATCTGCTGACTTCCAAAGGCCTTCATCTGTAACGTAACAAAGGCAGTCAGCAGAGTTCTCGTGAATGTCACTTGATGAGCTGTAGCATACTGTCAACCACAACTAAGTTTTAGTTACCCTTTCTCCCAGTCAGGATCCAGAACTTTTTGAATTACCTCGTGTAATGTGCGTATATCTACCTATCTATCTATATATAACTATATAAATATATATATATATATATATAATTACATAATTACTTATATCCTTTTGTGTGCAAATACAGTCACTTTACGTTATTTTTTCTAAATTTTTGCCAATTATCTAACTATCCCATCTTGTTAATTTAAGTGTTCATGTAAATATTAAGATAATATTTTCGAAGACGAGACCCAACATTTACGCTTTAACTATGAACAACTAGTCTCCCATAAAAAAAATTACACCCACTTGAAATTCCAATTTTTTTTTTCTGAAAAACTAAATACGAGTAATTTGAAGAAGAAGAAGCATCAGGTAAAATTGGCCAAAAATGAAAACTAATATCTCTACTGAAAAAAGTATTCCTACTCGTCCAGTTTTATGGACGACACCAGAAATCTGAGGAATAGAATCTATTGTGACAAGAATTCAAAATGAATTCTTCGACTGTGTATCGAGAGAGAATCCAATACTTTTGCTACTGCATTTAAAATTTGGATTATATCTTCCCGAATAATGATAATTTAATGCTTACGTAGTACCTCTTATATTCAGCAACCTACGACGGGCGACGGAGATCGTGTCATGATGGTCGTCGAAGCTACTTTAGTCCAGCTGGTACAGATGGTGCGACCTTACAACACCTTGCTCGCCCTCATTCACCACGGCTATCACCACATCCTGCACCACCTTCAGGCATACGTCAGAAAGCTGAAGATAACCGAGGTTCTGCGACTGATTTCATATTCTGATATTCACGCTGTCAAAAGTTCTTCTGCATCATAGATTGGCTGGTCTTTCAAATAGTTTTTTTTTTTATATAAGCTCTTATACCTTTTGTTTTGCTAAAAAGAAAGTCTTTCAAACTATTCTCTATATAAGTAGTCATACCTTTTTTTTTGCTATAAAAAAAGCCTTTCAAACCATTCTCTGTAAAAGCGGTCATACCTTTTGTTTTGCTAAAAAAAAAAAAAAAAAAAAAAAAAAAAAAAAAAAAAAAAAAAAAAAAAAAAAAATAAAAAAAAAAAAAAAAAAAAAAAAAAAAAAAAAAAAAAAAAAGGGAGCCTTACAAACAATTCTCTATATAAGCGGTTATACTTTTTGTTTTGCTAAAACAAATCTTACAAACCATTCTCTATATAAGCGATCATACCTTTTGTTTTGCTATAAAAAAGCATTTCAAACCATTCTCTGTATAAGCGGTCATAGCTTTTGTATAAGCAGTCATACCTTTTGTTTTGCTATAAAAAAAAAGCCTTTCAACCCATTCTCTGAATAAGCTGTCATACCTTTTGTTTTACTTAAAAAAAAAAAAAAAAAAAGTTAAAAAAAAAAAAAAAACAGCCCTTTCAAACCATTCTCTATATAAGCGGTCATACCTTTTGTTTTGCTATAAAAAAAAAACCTTTCAAACCATTCTATATAAGCTGTTATAACCTTTGTTTTGCTTAATAAAAGACAAAATACTTATATAAACTGTTATAAGGAATTGCTTATGAAAGAATCAAGTACCTATTTTCTCCAGGGGGTCGTTGTACCTTATAAGAAAATCCATTATCTGGATGAGAGCTAAGTGGGAACTGAAAACGTCTCAACCTTCCAAAGGCTCCTGCACTGATATGTTTGCATTCTTTCACTTTAGCTGATGCTTGACAAAACTGACAACCCTTATGGGAAAATGAGAGCTGAGGAACTTTGTCGCTTGAGAGAACTGGAATCCCTCACTAGTGAGCTGTCTACTGAACTTGAAAATGTTGCGAGTCAGAGAGACTATCTCAAAGAACAACTGTCGAAGGTAATATAAACTTGCCTGTTAACGGGACTTCCTATACTCGGTTTTTTTTTTCCATCTGTCCACCTGCCTGTGGTGCTCGCGCATGGTAACACTGCGTCCCGGGCTTTGAATAGTTACGCTATGTGTAAGTTTTAGGTGAATAAAAGGATATCTGGGTGTACATTTGCAACTGAAAAATATTTTAATAATTTACTGTATGCGAATTACACCGTTAATATTCGATTAAAACAATTTTCAGTTGCAATTTACACAAATGTCCTTTTATTTACCTAAAACTTACACATAGCGTAACTATTTAAAGCATGGGATGCAGTGTTACCATGCACGAGCACCACAGGCGGGTGGACAGATGGAAAAAACCGAGTATAATTTGTAGAAATGTCACATCTAATTGGAAAAGGTAAATTTATTCCGATATTTTCAGAAATGATATTTAGAAAATATGCAAATTTATTACGTCCAATCCTGACAAAATCTTTGTCTTAAAGAGGTAATCGCGCAAAAATAAAGTAAAATGAAAGACAGCCATGTACACAAGATGAAATGGCATTTTCTGAATAAACCCATGCCATAACACTATGCAAAGCACCGAGTACCTCTAAATTTAAATGTATATTCATTTTTGTATAAAAGATAATGAAATGATGCGCTGATCCATTTGGATATGACATACAAATAAAAGACCTGGTTAGCATTATGCAGTAATTATTTCGAGGCAATCCCAGCCAGGTATTTCAGCCATTCTGAAAACAAATTCTAGATAAAACAAGAGAAGAAATCTGAGACAGATGTTCATTATTTCAAAGCTGTTATTGTCTAGTTAGTTACTTGAATTGCTTTCCTATATTAATAAGATTCAATATGGACGTTGCATCAATGCCTTCAGAGATTTTGTACAGGTTATATTCGTTGGAATCTCCACCTCATTCTTAATATTAATTGAGGAAATAAGCTATGAAATTGCAATACGCCACTAATGAGAGAATTCCATCAGGCGGAGGGAGCCTTCGAGGAGGAACATCAGAAAGCAGTTTGCATGGCTGAGGAAAAGAAGAAACTGGAAGCCCATTTTCTTGAGGTCAGTGTTGTGGAAGTTTCTTAATTTATTTTTTATTCCTCATCTTTTGGTCCTCGAGTTGTACGTTTAAGATTTGAAAGTGGTACAAACAGCAACCGTTCGAGCTTGCTAACTAATTGCACGCACATCATGAGTAGTAATATCTGGAGCCATTTATTTAATGTATAAGACCCTTCTCTCGGATTCTGTGTGCTGGAGCAGTAAATCTCTAATGCGATTACCTAGCTGCACATGAGAGCAATGTCTTTTTATATTACATCACATGATTCTGGGATTAAGTTCCTTTACATTTTTTAAATATACTGTAATTAGGATCCAATTTTTTAAGGAGACTATTGAGTTGCAAATAACCTTTCAGAATTCAGCAAGTTGGGGATATGTGTTGGAAAGCTTTTATTTCAAGTCTCCCTGGGAAGAAGGCCTTTTTGTAAGTAACTGATGTACAAAAGAACAACTGTAAGGGTTGACAGCTGGTTTACATTCTGAAATTCTAACCTTGGAGAACACAACTTTTCCAAAGTTATGCGAGACCCTAATTCCCTCCAATATCTTTTCATTATTTGATTTATAATCCAAGTTGACTTTCCTTCCAAGACTGCATTGTAGTGAATGAACAACAGTACACGATAACGAAATTAAGTTAATATTTCTCAGACTAGAACTACAAAATTATGATATCTGTGTGACAAACACGTAGATTAGCTTGTGTACTTCACTGTTCTGAGTTTATTAACAAAATTACTCCAACAGGCTAAAGTAGAAGCAGGCGGGCTGAAGAAGAAATTAGAAAATTATTTAGGTGAAGGTCCAGGAAGTGACCCACTGCTGTTAAAAATCGCACTCAGTAAATGTAGGTACGTTGTTTATTTCTAATACTATATTATGACTTTGAGTTTCTGCATGTCATGCTTTACGGTTCATTCTCATGATTAATGTGTCAATTGACTATGTAAAAATATCTAGTAGAGTATTTTCATTACATTTTTTCATTATGCTGCCAGACAGCTAAAAAGTTGAAATATGACAGAATTACCCATTTTATCAAATAATGACATAACACACATGCACACGCACGTACACACACACACACAACTAAATGATTCTCCTTCGGTTAAACATATATGAAAATATATTAATTTCGAGGTAGAGCGAATTAGATATTAAAGGACATTTTTAGCCGCGTATATATATATATATATATATATATATATATATATATATATATATATATATATACATAAAAACATTCAGACAACACAAGTCATGCGAATTTCTTTATAGGAATTAAGTTCCGAGGAGACCTCTTTTATAAACATACTTCAACTCGCATTGTTATACTGCCACATCTTCTCAACTCGTATTCTCACACCAGGGAGGAACTGGCTTCCAAGGCACGCCTCCTACAGGACATGGAAAGACAGTATCGGGAGGTGGTCCCGAGGGCCGATTTCGATCGTCAGCAGCGTCGCCTGAATTCGCTCACCGCATCGCACAAGCAACTGAGCCACGTTCACGAGATGCTCAAAGAGCAACACGAAACGCTTCTGTGTGAGTTCTTTACGATTCTGCACGATTGCCGTCATATCCTGGTTCTTCTTTTTTTAATAGTTCGATTGTGTTTCCTTCTTTTGCTAATGTAATTCGTCATAAATTTTAAATCACTGCCGTTTTGTGAATGTTCGATTTTGACACGAACAGCAAAAATTCACGGATGTGTACTACATTTGAAATTAAGAATACTATATAAAGTTTGGAAATTGAAAACATAAAAAGATGCAAATTTAAAGCCAAATCTTTTCCTAATAGGCAAAGTCTATTAAAAAATAACATACCAGTAAGTGATAGTACTGGCTTAAAATATTTTAAGAATTAGAATAATAATAATAAAAAAACCGCTATCAAAACTTTAATAGTTTCCCCTCACTCGACATTGCAAAGATTCTAGCTGTAACAAGAAGCAAAAAATTAGTATTATTATTATTATTACTGTTGTTGTTGATGATGATGTTGTTGTTGTTGATAATGTTAGTAGCTGAAAATACAGCTAAGAACAGTCAGTCTCTGGCTTGCAGGGAACTGTGAATTCCATTACAAGAAGAATAGTGTTTGCGGCGATGTACAGTGAAGGTAAGCCACTTAAACATAGAAAACCCGTCAAACGCACAAGTTATTGCTGTCAAAAAATGTACGTCCACACAATACCGCACACACTTAAAATAAATTGGCATGTTTAAGAATCACAAGAAATTAAACTTAACTACAAGTTGCTGTCTTGGCTCTATGGGATGTTACTGCTTAGTATGTAACATTGTAAAGAAGAAAAAAATGAAAGTTTACTTATAACTAACCTTTAAAAAGGAAGCAAAGACTCATGGAACTGAAATGCAATTAAAATTTGAAGACCATCCATTTCTTCAACTATTCCCCGCATACTTATCAATTTGACTTGGTACATTTAGCCTTGTGACTCGGTCTATTTACCCCAGGGTTAAGCAAGGCTTCCAAGCGGCAATAATGATCAGCCATGGATGCAATCTAAAGCTATCTTACATATACTACTGACCATCTCGTTCGTGCTCTCTTTCTCACAGCGGAATTTAACACTCGATTCCTTTGCAGCTTCTTATGAACAGGTCGTAACTGAAAGGGACGGGTTAAGTGAGGAAAATCAAGCACTCAGAAGGGCAGCCACACCCAGACCTGAATGGAACAGGTATGCAAAAATGCAATGGTTCTCTCTCTCTCTCTCTCTTATTCATCAGAGGAAAATTGACACATTAACAGAAAAGTCGAACGGAATAAAACGGGCTGAAGTCCTTGTTTGAATATGATTAAAGTGTCTTATTTGCAATAAAATTTCGAGAGAAGTTCTACTCTAATGCTTTCTTGTTAGTACTATTTACACAGTGCTGCTCTCATGATAAGAATTAAGTATGTTTCTAATAACTAAAAAAAGAACAGAAACATTCATATCTACGTAAAATATTTTCAATTTCTCTCTGATCACCCTACCAAAGTCTATTTTCGATGTAAGCTCCACTTACGTCAAAAATATGTTTTGTGTCCCAACGGATAAATAATTAAATACATATACTTGGTTGCGTGTGTGTGTGTGTAAATTAGCTCGTAGCTTTATAGTAAGACTGAATATCACGAATGAAATCAACGGGGTACGAGAGCACCATCCACTCTAAGACCCAAATTGCACCGCTTTCTGCCTTTTACGTTTCATCCATTCCCTTTAGTCGCTGCTCTCTGCTCAACTTCTTCGACTTTGCCTAGTTCCAATATTCTCATCTCCCAAAATCTTGAGACAAATCCAGTGTCAGTCTAGAAACGAACACCAACGATCGCTCTAAGCTACTAGTATGGCACTAAGCCCTCTCCAAGAGACGATAACTTTCAGGAGTTCCGCTCTGCAGGGTCGCCGAGTACATAGAAGGCGGCATCAGCCGGTGGCGCGAGCTGTCCTTCGGCAAGACGAGCGACCAAACGGTGGACGTCCTGATATCCGAACTCACTGGTTCACAACTCACAACCACCAGTGAGTTCATCGATTGCAAGGTGAGGAGACGTTTTCTCGCTGAATAAATTCGTATCGTTACTAGGGAGAGGAAATATTCCGAGATTAGTGTAGTGTGACAGTTTCTTTTTGAGGATCTACTTCTCTGCAGGAATATTTTTCAGCCTCGCTTGAACCAGATGAAGTTAGTTCTCAGGAATCAATTAGTTACTTGACATGCTGATTTAAACGAAGATTAGAATGCTTGCTTTCTGGAGTACTTACTTTTCGACTGCCTAAATCCAGTCAAACTTTAGCTTAAAACTTCATTTTTTAAATTTATGAGTTACAACGTACTCTCACGCAGAAACAAAGGAATGAATGTGTGACTGAAATAATCATATATACGGTAAACTCGATATAATTCACTTTAAAATTAGGGACAGAAATTTTTTTCACAAAGTAAACAAACGCGTATACCTTTACCTTCATCAAGAAAACGCTAATTGGAAAACCATAAGCGTAAATAAATACAAAAAATCTTACTTCCCAGGACCATAGCACGATTTTATTAAAGTTTATTTTGTTTTTATTTGGTTTAACACGAACCAGATATCGACGTATCGAGATTACTCAATTGGTCTCTTAAACTTCCATTCTAGAGAACCTACCATCAAATTCCTTTGGTAACTTTTCGCCCCAAGATGTACATACTGAACCTAAGCTATTAAAAGATGCGAATGAATGTGCAGTTTTTTTACTATTTCTGGAGTAGTATTAAAGGTCCCCTTCGTATGTCATCAATACCTAAAGTTAGAAAAAGGTTTCCTGATAATTTGGCCCAAGATTCAGGGAAATATTAACCCCTTATTATCAACAGTGGCATAACAATACGTCACAAATATGGCATGACATCATCTATTTCATGATCACACTTACGAAAGACTGCTATGAATTCTATGAAATCGTCCAGAACGAGAGAAATGACAAAATAATATCATTCCAAATAAAATTCTTCACTGGTAAACATAAAAAAATCCAAGTTAAGAAAACACTTTAAAAGCATATTGTTATAAAGAAAACACACGATAATATATATATATAGATATATATATATATATATCCATACTATTTTATCCTAACCATATATATATATATATATATATATATATATTATATCTATATATATATATATATATATAAGATAAAATATATGAATATATATATATAATATATATATGATATATATATATATATATATATATATTTATAACTATATTATGTGAATATATATATTATATATATATATATATATATATACTATATATATATGAATATACATATATATATATATATATATATATATATATATATATATATGAATATATACTATATATATATATATCATATATATGATATATTATATATATATATATATATATATATATATATATATATATATATATATATACGTATATATATAACACTATTTTCTCAACAGAGAAAAGTAACCTGTGATGTCAAAGTATAACAATTAAGTAAAATCATCTGATAAAAGGTCCTGGAGCCGGGAAACAAATGAAATACAAACTTCCATTATTATATTCACGCCATTCAGAGTAACCCACTAAGATTCTCCGTTCCAGGGGGAACGAGCCAGGTGTGCCAGCTTACCTGAGATACGACGGGAGCGTCAGAAACCGTCGCCTCGGGAAGAGGGACCTGATGCTGATCGTTGATGACATCTGGAGCATCAAGAGGAAGTTGTGCAACAAGGATCCGATGGAACACTTTGTGGATCAGTACTTCAAAGAAAGGTACGGAGACACTCCTTGGCGCTGTATACCCTACAACAGAACGGATGAGTTACCCGGACCAATTACGGGACACTGGACAGATTCCGGTACTACCCGACAGACTGACTGGCTAAATTTTACTAAGTGGCGTCCAAGAATTATGATGATTTGAATACAGAATTTAGGCCAAAGGCCAAGCAGTGGGACCTATGAGGTCATTCAGCGCTGAAATGGAAATTGGCAGTAAAAGGTTTGAAAGTTGTAACTGGAGGAAAACCTCGCAGCTGCACTATGAATCAAGTGTTAGGAGAGCTCTGGTGGAGAGTAAGATGAACAAAGAGGATATGAAAGGAGGTACTACAGCAAAAGGAACGAAAGTAGTTGCAGCTAAGGGCCGAAGGCACGCTGCAAGGAACCTCAAGTAATGCCTATAGTGCACCACATGAGGTCCACTGACGGCATTAACCTCCTACGGGGTACAAGAATTATGGTCATCAGTGCTCGATGTTAATATTCAATAAATGCATGAGGAAAATTGACGAACCGGTAACCATCGAATGTGCTTGATTCACACTGCAAAGGGTGATTGGTCGTACTATTTGCCTTTATCCCTAATAGAAAGTCTCAAGCTGATAAACCCATGAACTGATTAGTTATAGCAGTACTAACAACATATTCCATAAAAACACGGCAACTACTACATTCCAAAAGTTGATAATTTTAAAGGATGCTATTCAAACTCCTCTGAATGCACGAACTCACTAAAATGAGTTTAGCATTACAAAAAGACACAAGCTATTTTTCGAATTCTTATGTGAATCCGAAGCTAAGTCACGTGGTTTGGCAGAGATATTCTGAGTATGGCTCTCAGAAAATGTTCCGTCTGTAGGATCAGGGACAAACTTCTTCCCTCTCCGGTTGTAATTCCAAGGATTAGAAATCAACTACGATTGTTAAAGGAGTTACTCGTTTGACAAGTCGGTTACCTGCTCGACTACTGATCTCAGGGTCCGGGTTCGATTCCCCGCTCTGCCAATGCGGAATCAGAGAAATTTATTTCTGGTGATAGAAATTAATTTCTCGAAGTGGTTCGGATCCCACAATAAACTGTAGGTCCCGTTGCTAAGTAACCCATTGGTTCCTAGCCACGTAAAAGTATCTAATCCTTCGGGCCAGCCCTAGGAAAGCTGTTAATCAGCTCAGTGGTCTTGTTAAAACTAAGATACTCTTAACTTTTCGACGGATCTTTAATCTCGATACAAAGCATATAAGATGTCTTACCGAAGTGCGACCATCACTAGTTTGTTTGTTTATTTCTCCTTCACATTTAGACACACAAAGAGATCAATAGAATTCAGGCTAAAAGCCAAGCGCTTGGACCTATGAGGTCATTCAGCGCTGGAATGGAAGGGTGTAACAGGAGGAAAACCTCGCAGCTGCACTATGAATCAATTGTCAGAGGAGTGTGGAAAGGAAAATGGAAGAAAGAGAATATGAACGAAGGTTCAGTAAAAGGAATGAAAAAGGTTGCAGCTAGGGGCGAAGGGACGTTGCAAAGAAGCTTAAGTTAAGTATATCTTAGTTTAACTAGACCACTGAGCTGATTAACAGCTCTCCTAGGGCTGGCCCGAAGGATTAGATATTTTTACGTGGCTAGGAACCAATTGGTTACCTAGCAACGGGACCTACAGCTTATTGTGGAATCCGAACCACATTACATCGAGAAGGGAATTTCTATCACCAGAAATAAACTCCTCTGATTTCGCGTTGGCCGAGCCGAGAATCGAACTCGGACCGCAAAGAAGCTTAAATAATGCCTATAGTGCATCACGTGAGGTGCACTGACGGAGCTAACCCATTACGGGGTTCTTCACATTTAGCTGTTTGTTTTGTTCGTATGGAGTTTTTACGTTGCATGGAACCACGACGAGAGTGAACTTCTATCACCAAAACTATACATCTCTCACCCCTCAGTGGAATGCCCGAGAATCAAACTCACGGCCACCGAGGTGGCACGCCACATACCGACCACGCCACTTTGGCGCTCTTCACATTTAGGCACCTAAAAACTAAAATTCAAATAGATTTACTTAGAAGGAAACTATATTTGAAACGGACAAAAATTCGTATAAAAATGGTAGTCCAAAACGTCACCAAATTATTTTTGAGATCAGTTTCTGAGCGCATCAGCTACGACCCTTTTCGACCTTATTAATCCCACTGTAGTATAGCAGGGTCGGCCGCTCGAGTCTACTTTCTCCATCTACGATCCTATCCTCACTAAACTTTGTGTTTACATT
The DNA here is from genome assembly GCF_015104395.2 of Macrobrachium nipponense. Taxonomy (NCBI): domain Eukaryota; kingdom Metazoa; phylum Arthropoda; class Malacostraca; order Decapoda; family Palaemonidae; genus Macrobrachium; species Macrobrachium nipponense. Next base: position 38,065,743 of record NC_087203.1, read on the forward strand.
CTAGGTATCACTTGGAAGAGGTAAGAGCCGAATGGTGCTATTCCTTGGCCGATGGCTGTCAAAGGCTGGCACACGAAGAACAGGTAAATTTTGGTTTTGTAGTTAAAATTTACTTTCATTTCCGAGAATTGTTGTAATGCAATGAGAATAAGATGAATAAAAACGCTGAGAGAGAGAGAGAGAGAGAGGAGAGAGAGAGAGAGAGAGAGAGAGAGAGAGATTCATCTCGACCTTGAAATGATATATTGCAAAAAATACAAACATACCAAGCAGAGTAATGAATACAAATATGACTTTTTCTATTATTCGCCACACTTCAACGCGGTGCTAACGAACAAAGAAATTTAAAACAAATACTAATAATATAAACTTTCAGGTATTCAACTGCTTCATTTGTATTATTATTATATATTGCTACTTTCAAAATGCATATATTCCCTCTTAGACTGTATGAAATGTTATGTTAGAATTGTGCAAAATTTTTTCAGATTCCTAGATAGCTTAGAGATAGGGATGTTTTAAAATGTGTGTCCAGATTTCACATAACATAATGTAAAAGAAATATATATATATTGTAGAATGTAAAAAGAGAGAGATTTTCTTTGTCCGTTCGAAACTACGATTGTTCCCTTTTATGTCAACACTGTGAGATTGGAGGGTCTGCGAGATCCGTTTGCTTTCCTAATCTGTCAATGCGTTTGATAAGCGAGCTCAGATCTTCACTTATGTTTAATGAATTTGTCATCGTATGTAATAAGCCTTCCGCTCCGTGTCGTTTCGAGACGAATACTTGTCTTTTTTTTGAACAGACTGGTCTTGTACATGTATGTCTTTGTCAAAGCCACGTGCAGTTACACATTTTGTGAGTGAAGTTGCGTAAGATTTCGAAGCTTCTAGAAGAATTATTGTCTCAAAACGTTTTGTCATCTCCTCTGTCCAGTTTCCGCAAGGGAAGAGAATTCATTATATCCTAGAACCGCGAGGCGTTAACATCTCCCTCTCTCTCTCTCTCTCCCGCGACATCCTTGAGATTATATTAGCGTAACGTAAATTGGTCACTCGTAACTTAGAATTTCATATCTGATATTTTCCTTTCTTAGAGTTTGTTTAGTGTTATTTAGTGTTTTTTTATGGAAATCTGAACAAACATTGTTTCGTAACGGCGCCTGGTGGTTTTTTGGTAAAGAGAAACAAGCCTGCAGCAAAGAAAGAAGTTTGGATATACCAATGTAAAGTGTGTTTATATTTTTATTAGTTTGCAACTCAATAATTTCACGATAGGAACAATGTGGTTAACTAATAACTGATAGGAACAGTGGTTAACTAATAACAGATGGTTACGAAGGTTTGGTAAAAACTGATGGTTACAATGTTTTGAGTGAAAAAGAGTTTACACTTTTTACACATTGCATATTTTTGTGGTTGTTCCATTGTTTGTGCACTTGTTCATTTTCTTATTGAAGTGTGCCTTTTTATTTTATATTTTCATTTGCATTCACAGTTTAATTGACTTAGTTATTTTCATTGCTTAATCATTGCACATTTAATTAAATTTAACATTTGTGAATTAATTTGCATTTACTTAGAATTCTTTTCAAGTTTTATTATTGTTTAGCACTTGTGAATTAATTTCAAATTTTCAATTATTGCCTAACACTTTTGAATTTCAATTGAATTAATTTTCCTGAATTTTGTGATAAATTAATTTTGATTTAATTTTACTTAATTTAATTCAAGAATTAAATTAAACTTTACTTTGTTTTCAAGTAACAGTAATTTTTCCTGATACTGTGAATTTCACTTATAAATGTTGAATTTAATAATAAATTTTTGTATTTAAAATTTTTATTTTTAAGTTTTTTATAATACTTCATTTCTAACCAGTATATTTGCATTTGATTATATTGATGTTAGGTAGAAACATAGAGTGGTAATTGATTTGCTTTCCTTCAATTTACTTGAAGTGACTTAGAACCAGGGAAGTACTTAAGACTTCTGAAATCAGGGAAATACTTAGATTTTTAAAGTTGTTGATGGAGTGATGCCCTTTGATTAATTTAATTACTTACAAGATTACCTTACACCTGTTTTGATGAACTTAGTGATGTTTTCTGCATACTGGTAAGTGTTAAGGGATCACTGTTGCCTTTAGAGTATTCAGTCGTTTAGTACCTGTTATGAGGGTTCAGGTGTCTGGCTTTTGGTGAGGTAATAATTGATGAATAGTAACCAGATACTTGGCACTTCGCAACAATATGAAGTGACATAACCTTTCAATATCCTTCCACTTCTCGATCATTAATCGTCCCTCATGTCTCTTGACTAACTTCAAATCTTAAACATACTCTTAAAAATTTAAGTCAGTAACAGTATACCTAAACTGCGTTGCCACACAATTTACGCTAGGATAGTGATGACCATCTGCTGGAACTAATGAAAGAATTTATTATCTTGAATGAATTACAGATTGGATTATTTTGGGGCATTTTATGTGGCCAAGTACAGGAGCAAGTTTACCACTATCAAGTCGACATCGTCAACAATTTATACAACATACTGAAATCCAAGGACTCATCGGAAAAGGTGTGCATTTTTTCCTACAGTAAACCTCACCCCTTTTTGAGTTACCCGAAGGGAGATCGATCTCAGGTCTCTTGCTCCATGCTTATGAATATTAAAAAAAACTTATCGCGAACCTGGCTGAGCCCTTGAATCCAACTCCAAAGGCGACAAAATATTTATTAGCGACAATAAATTATGCTATATTGACGTAGATGAGAATGCTTTTAAAAACTAAGAGAAAATGGTTGATTTTTGTATACTTTCATTTCTATATAATTGTAATCTAATGCTTTGGAATACTATCTGAAAACCTAACCCGAATCAAACCTTTGCAACACATTACGGTAGAAATGTTATAATGCGTCTATTTCTTACAAAGCTACAAGAGGAGTTCCGCTGTGTATAATGCTAAGGTCACACATTCACGTATCAACGCACGCACGCCCACGCATGAGCGGAGAAAGTTGGTAGTTGGCAACAGCTCACGTCAGTAAACCGTAAATGTAACGTAAAACACACGTAAAATCGTAAACGTACGGCGACGTGTCGTCCGGGTGCTAAGCTCCCGCCCATAGGGCGCCGTAGCCCACTCCAGTTTTGAAATGTTCAAAACAGTCGTGGGTGGTCACGCCAAATGTCTCCTGACGTAAGCTCCAGGCCATTGCACGTGGGAGGCCACGGTGGGACTGCTGCGGGGGTAAGCGCTAGGGTCACCTGCATTGTTCGCCGTCGTTGTTTTTCTTTCCGCCGCGAAGCACGTGGGCCTCCTAATTGCGCTGTAGCCTACGGCGACCGATTCACACATTTACAACCCTGTACGACATGGCAACGCTGTAGCGTGGTATATGAAGGGGTCAGGTCGGCGCCCTCGGGTCATCTGTTGGAAAATCAACTTGAAAATATGGCCACAGGATTATCCTCCAAGGACCTGACGGTCTCAGTTATTTCTTTCATTGACAATGGCGGATTTGGAATAATCCTTCAGCACTGGCTCCTAATACGATTTCACTTTCTCCTGACTTTTGTTTTGACCGCTATCATTCAATCAAACAATGAATTGGAATCTGTCAGAGGGATACAGGGTAATCCCAGGCTCTATTCCCAAGGTAGTATTCCAGCGTTCCGGTACACAAATCTCAACCAGAAATCAACAACCGGGTCATTTTCGTCAACAGGATCCGGCTCTACCGCCTATCGTCGTCTGTCACACCTGCTCCAGTAAGAAATTAATTTATGATTAGCAACGCAGGAACAGTAGAGGAGTTGGGGGCCTGGTGTTATTGGTAAGGTTTCTTTAGGCCATGAATAATCCCGGGTTGGACGAGTACTTATATGGACCCATGCAGTGCGAACCATTTGTGTGGGAGCATGACTAATGGCTTCATAGCCCAGGGGCTGTTTCTCTGTGTCTCAGGTGGCTGATCACGATTCAGAATATGGAGACAAGGTTTCAATAAAAGGCGAGTGGGAAATGGATAACGAATATAAAAATACTGGGGAAATTTCTGACGAAGACAATTGTTAGGATGTCTAGTAGTCCTTTTTGAAATAACCTTTACTGCTTAAGCCAAAAATAACAAAAGACTTCACTTGTAGACAGCAAACATATAGTATAATCTGCTAGAATAACTTTCACACAGACACACGCACACGAACACTTTCCCGGTAACACGGTATTCTCAGATTATGGAAGTGTCGAAGATATTTATTTCTTCTGAATAGCAGTCTTACAATAATGGTGTAACAAATAATGTAAATATCTAAGAGGAATTCTATATACATCTAAAAAAATATTATCTTGAATAGGTAGAATTCCTATTTATTTTTAAGAATGTTTGATAAGTTATTAGATGTTATTCTATATCGCTTAAAAATATAAATCGCCCATAGTCAACAGTTTTTATAAGTCTAAGTGTATGTCTGAGTGGTAAATCGAAGCAAGACAATTCTAGTGCTAATCTTATATAAGAGCTCCCAAAGCGTTCATAAATCATAATTCCTAAAACTACGTATTGTATTCCTTGTCGACTGGTTACTTGGTTATTGCTATAAATATTCATTCAGAAATGGGGTTAATATATAATCAGTGATGTGCTCATTTACAACCATTATTCTAATTGCGTCTACTGAAATGTTTTGTTGTACAATTAGAAAGTATATATCTTGGTAAATCCTTAAACTCTCTCTCTCTCTCTCTCTCTCGCTCTCTCTCTCTCTCTCTCTTCTCTCAATGATATAAATCTCGATTTTGTGTGCATATATAATTTTCAACTGTAATATTCAGCTGTGTTGTAGATGTCTTTCGCGGATTCAAACAGTATAAAAATAAAAAAATAAATAGAACTGTAGTAATGTGCTCATACCCCTGGCAACAGCACAGCCCCACAACGGTGGGCGTGGTCTTGACGTGAAGTTGATCGGCGTAAGTTCCAGGTAGACGTCCGACCTTGCTTTCTTTGCGCGTACATTTGCGGCGCAATTTACGTCGCTGGCTTTACGTTCCGGTAGCCCGTGTCCTGTTTACCAGCTGTTCAAGGTCATTTCACCGCGATGATGCCCAAGATCCACATACGTGGGCATACGCCGTCGTGATACGTTGAATGTGTGACCCCAGCATAACAGCGCTGTACCGGTCAAGAATTCCACAAACTATCTAATTGTACTGTCTCGATGTACTTCAGGACTTGATCAATCGCTCAACGTTCCTCGAATGCATCAAGGAAGTATTTCCTTTGAAGACAGATGACCACATTCAGGTTCTGATGGACATTGCAGCCAGGGCGGCATCGTTGAAAGACCCTTCTTTCATCAAGTACCATAACTTATTCCCGCAGGTAAGTGATACCTTAGGTAATATGAGCTATCAGTTGGTCGGAAAATCGCATTGGACTTCCTGACAAAATCAGGGGTTGGTATGGAAAACATCAATCAGTGAGCTTATTTTTCCAAACGATTTCACATTATCGAAAGTATTACACACAACCCATTTACGGTATTTTGGCATTTCAAGTTACTGACGAAGGAACATCTATGAAAATTGCCCTTTACTAAAAACTGAGTAGCTTACTGCAGCTCTTTCATAATGCAGAGACAGACGGGAGTGGCAATCAAATGCTCTTGCCTAACCCAGGACGGGTGGAGAAAGGAAAGCGGCTGTTGTAAATTTTGATAGGAATAGGACAACAGAAGCAAGCAAAGCGAATTCATAACTTGACAGTGAAAGGCAAAACAATAAATGACGTGAAAACTGAAATAACTAGACACAACTCTCTGTAACAGGGAAGTGGCACTGAGAGAACTACGTTGGTGAACGAGATCGTCCAGCAAGCCAGAGATGAACAAGACGTCTACATCCAAGAAGTATTAGACGAGCTGGGTTACGCAGCCATGGATGTCGCAGTCCACGAACTTAGCCGAGCTCTTACTATTGTGGATCCTCGGATAGGTTAGTAATCTTCCTACCAAGATTACATTCCATGCAGTGGTTCCCGAAACGACTAACATAGCCCATGTCACTTCCAGAGGAAATTTTGATTAGTGCCTCTGATGATTCGTCCATATTTACATGTTGAACATATCCTCTAAATTTCTAAAATTTCTAATGCTACGGCTATGATAGCTAAGAAATGTTGTGGTTTAATTCCGTGCAATGGTTCATGAAATCATTAACCAGGCCTATATCACTCTGACAGATGATTTTTTCACTAGTGTCTTGCGAGTTCAAAAATTTCTAGTACAAAAGATTCGTCGGCAATTATATATTGAAACTTTCCTCTATAATATTGCTAAGAATATGACAGCTAAGTCAGCAACTGGGAAATAATAAATAATATTATATCACAGTCAATATAACCGTTCCTCTTTTCCAGAGCAACGTGACCTGGATGCCTACCTGGAGTGGGTCTTCAACACGACTAGGGACCAGCTCAAGAAGACTCCACCCATCCCTCTGCCCCTGCTGGCTGCAAGGCTGCAAACTGGTCACATTGTGAGGGTTGGCGCCAAGACTTAAAGAAGCAGATTCCATGTCTCACGACCTACCTATGAGAAATATTAGATACATATGATACTCCAAAGATGTCGTCTCCCTTATAGTTACGGGCCCCCCTCCCCCATGACTATCCAACAAGTAAATAGTAATTATCATCACCAAACTATCGAGTTAGATGGAAATCTTGGAAGGATTGTAGAAGGGACAGGGACCAAGGAACCTGAAGCAGTGGCCAAGGTCTAGACCTAGGCACTTGCTATGTATTTGTACATTTCAGTTTGTTTCCGTTACTTCAGTACCTTAACTGTAGGTAAATTCGATGTTTTAGTGACCAAGTCCACAGAATATAAACGAACGGTATAAAAAAAAAGTGTGTTATTTGTGAAATATACCCATACTTTGGAACTTTTATTTATTCATTTATTTTTTTCTTTTTTCCTTTTTTAATGTTACTGTGGATTTCAAGGAAGTACGACACTGAGCTTATTTGCACCACTGGACTCCACTCGAAAGACTGGGATTTATATCTGTGAAACACGTTTCCATGTGTTTATTATATATATATATATATATATATAATATATATATATATATATATATATATATATATATTATGTGTTTGTGTATATGTATGTGTGCGCATGTGCATGTATATCAAATTACAAAATGTGTAACCAATTTTTTTTTGGGGGGTTGGTAAACCCCTCATGGAAAAGCATCCACACAATTACCTGGATAATCAGTGAACGAAACTGGAATGTGATTTCCTTCACCTATCCACAAAGGTATCGATGCAAAAGAAGTCCTGACATCTATCAAAGTTTAAGAACGCAGATTTAGCTATTCTTGAAAAGTGCATGTGCTCACTGAGACTGACATTGATGAAGGTGTACGTTTATCATTAATTGTTGGTTCGAAATATATGATAGTAAATTAATCTTGCTCGATAATCCCCATCCCCTTACAGCTCTCTCTCTCTCTCTCTCTCTCTCTCTCTCTCTCTCTCTCTCTCTCAGACGAGGACCCTTTTGGCTACTTTTTACTAACTTGTTTAAAAATTCAAATAAGTGAATTTTACTTTTTAAATATGCTAAGTAGAACTCACTTCTTAACATGCTATGCAAAAGATAATAAAATTACGCTATTGGTAGCAAAATCGTATTCTAGCTCTCCCTTAGTATAAAAGCAATGTGGAGGGGTAGTGGAGGGAGGAAGGGTATTGGAGCAGGGGTAGTGGGGGGGAGGAGGGGTAGTGGGGGAGGATGGGGAGGGGGGAGGGGAGGGGGAGGAGGAGGAGGGGGAGGGGAGGAGGGGAGGAGGAGGAGAGTGAAGCGGAATCACAGAAGCTAACAGTTAATCCTAACGGACTAGAGCACATGGTGCAAAATGACGCACACAAAATCACCATAAAATTCCTAATAACATTTATATGGATAATTCAGTAGAGAGATCTTATAATTTCTGATCGAACACATAGATTTGTAGGATGAGATTTCCTGGCTGTGGATGGCTTAACGCAACACATCTAAGTTTGTAAGCCAAATAGTTTACACATGACTGAACTAGCAAAATTAAGTACGAGTACACACACACTGAGATTCAAGACATTAAATATTTTAGGGTCATACTGTAAGGTAATTTCAAGTTAAAAAATAATAACGCTATATACCATGCTGAAATAACCACTCTATGACAGGAATTAGGACCTTATGCAAGAATGACAAGACTTCAATCATAAAAGCATTGCTACGGGTGAATCGAATAAGCAGTTCATAAGAACGGGGAAGGGGGGCTCAAGGAATACGACAATTGGTAGTTTCAATCTTTCAAACATCAGAAGCACAAGACTTTCTGCATCATGTGTACGCGTGCATTGTTTTCATAAGAAAGACGTACACTGAGCACTGTTAAGATATAGCGATGTTACCCATTTACGCTGAAACAAAATGAATCGTTTTCTACATAGTTTCTTCAGCCGTTTTCTTTAACATCTTGCATCAATCCAGCACAGTATATGGAAACGTGAAATAACGTTTACATAATAACTAGTATACTAGCTTACAACACTATAGGGGTTTAGGTTTGAGCTGACAGATCAAAGTCTTACGTTTTCAACGTTTATGATCAAAGGTAAGTGTGGGTCTTCAAATGTAAGAATGATCGGTGTATTTTAGACTTTGTGTTCCTGCCATACATTTTTTGGAAACATTAAAATTTCTTCATTGACATCATAAAGGTTTTTTGCTGATTAAATTTCGTCCCTCTCTTACAGCTAAAATTTCAATGGGTATTAAATTCAACATCGAATCTGAAGGAACATCGGAGAGCTAGAAGCCTTCAAAATACGCCTGAGTCGTCAACGCGAGACCCATCCTGATTTTGGGTCGACTGATAAGACCAACTGCAAAAACTATCTGCAGTAGCCCGACGCAGTTAACTAGACTATGAAAGAGGAAGTTCTCGTAGGGTAAAAAAATTTCAAGAATATGACCATCAAGAGCCTCCAGTAGAAGCTTTCACACGCACAATTTTGTCCGGCATAGCTACTCTGCATGTTCCAGAAAAGTAAGAGGAATCGCCATATAAGAACTGATCCCTGAATATATCAGAGTATATCCACTGGCCATCGAGCCCTCGCTGGTGGCATCTTTTACCAGATGTGCTCTACCAACTCGGCCAACTACCAGTATTATGAGTTGAATATAGAATTAAGGCCAAAGGCCAACTTCAGCGCTGGAATTGAAAGTGACAGTAAAAGGTTTGAAAGGTGTAACAGGAGGAAAACCTCAAAGCAGTTGCACTATTAATCAAGTGTTAGGAGAGGTTGGGAAATAAGATGCAGAAATGGAATATGAAAGAAGGTGGTTGCAGCTAGGGGCCGAAGGCACGCTGCACAGAACCTTAAGTAATACCTACAGTGCACCGCTTGAGGTCCCCTGACAGCACTTCTATACCCCTTACGGAGAGCCACCAGTATAAAACAAGGTCAACTTCCACATATCCAAACTTCCTTAATATGAGGAACTGAAAAGTTGGAAGGGGGAAGTGACAGGTGGGGCCACTAGAGAGTTAGGGTGGGCGATCACCCAACTGTTACCCATTGTAAGGTGATGGTCCTTAAAGAATGCAAAGGTCGTCAACAAAAGTCGAAAGCTGAAAGAATTTCCTGCAGTTCCTCCATGATTTGAAAGTTTGGGCTGTTGGAAGTTAAGATGGGGAGAAAGGTAATAAGATATGAAGGAGGCTGAAACAATACTGAGACTAAGGAGAAGAGAGAGAGGGGCATTTTGAATTAAGGTGGGGGGGGGGGGGGGAGTGGGGGAACGATTTTCTCCTACTTCGAGAGCCTTTTTGCCTCTCACATGGCTACAACACGTAACGAAAAGTTTCCCGTTGAAGTCATGTGACTTCGTCACGGCATTCTCCCATCAAGGAGGCCAAGTCGGTCGTTCAGCGCCTCCTTTTATTTAAGACTTTAAGGAATCAAGGAGCTTTAGGCTTTTCTTTATGGGCATAAATACAATAAATAATGTATATGTAAATATAATTCGTAAAAAATGTTGGCATCTCTTATATGTCCAATGTTATCTACGTCAATATTGTCAATGAACATATCTGGAATATGCTTTCCACTAAATGGTATTTATTCCTTAAAGGTCACACTAATCACAATGTACCAAAATGTACTACTACTACTACTACTACTAAAGAGAGAGAGAGAGAGAGGAGAGAGAGAGAGAGAGAGAGAGAGAAACAGCTCCTCCTAAAATGAAATTAAGGGTTCATATTGAGTATTTACTAAGAAGTGTCAGATTGACTTCAAACATTCTGTTAGGCTACGTCGTCAGCCTCTCTAGAAGCCTATTTATCCTCGACTCTTATAGTTTTCGCTTACCCGGGGAGTAAGCCTACAAACTACTTTATTGCTGTTGTTTTTGGGGGTTTAGGAAAGGTCTGAAAAAGGTATTTCACGACGAGTAAAAGGTACAGGAATTTTAGGATAGGATATCTATGATTTATTTATTGGGATGAAAATTTTAAAAAATCAATTATGTGCATGTTAAACAGTATAGAAAATTTGTTGTTAATAACATATAATGTATTTATTTTTTCGTTGGTGAAACAACGGGCTATCTGACCGTACATTTTAGCACGTTTTAATTTATTTGATATACTGAATTTAGAGGCTATATTCCCGTTCATTTATTTTGTATTTCCACTTATAACTGAGCCTTAACGAATGTGTTTAATTTGTCTCCTTTTTATTTGATCCTTGTTGTTAATTGGTTGGCGTGACGACCATTTTCATGAATTTTCTTCTATGACAATGGGGGATTATTAAAATTCGAAATTTGCGTGTTGTTATTTTATGAATATGACATGTACCAAGCCCAGCCACTATTGCCTGATTTGGAATATCATTGCAGACTGCACTTGATAAATTCCAGAATGGTAGACTGTGCCTCTCTTTAGTTATGGTTAACTGCTGCTATTAGAAGCAAATTATTCTGCAGTCAGGCATCACTGAGACTGCTGTAAGGTTATTGTCATAGGTGTTTATCGGTAGATCTTATGAAGTTCCTTCACAACGACAGATTGTTTCCAATTACTTACTTATACAATTTCCGACAAAAAAAATAATGAATAAATAAATAATTGGAGTCTGACAACTAGATTAGTGTTGGATAACACGATGACTATTCACTCATTTTCATATCAGAGTTCTTAAATCGCGATTAAAAAAAATATTTAGTAAAATATTTGGAGATGAAATACAAGAACATTAGTTCTAAAGACTAAGATAAGTCCAGAATATCTGCTGAGAGTTTACACTAGTACTAGTTAGCACTTTCTACAATATGTTAACTAGTATGATTTATGAGCATTGCTGCTCCTCATGACGTGTACTTTGAATACAGTGACAAAATGGGGCCGTCCAAAAGAAAAGAAAACAAGGCATGATCCGACCTCCAGCTTGCTCAGGATGTGTGCAAGATTTTCCCTTCACGCAAGGTTGTAAACATTGTATTCCTAACTTTTAATGTAAATTAAAACTTGCTAAACTCAACAGTCAAATAGAGCCTTGTTTCATCAACGCCAGTTAAAATAAATACGATATATTTTATTACAAATAATTTTTCTGTACTGTATAATATGCATATTTTTTATTTTTTACATTTTCATTCTAATAAATAAATCATAACTGTCCTATCCTAAAATTTAAGTATCTTTAAATCAACGCGAAACACCTTTTCAGACCTAGGCTCTTCCATAGACCTTTCCTACCCCCAAGCAACAACAACAACAAAATACTTTGTAGGCTTAGTCCTTGAGTAAATGAAAAGAGTAAAAGCTATCTAATTAACATAAACGACAAAAAAAAAGGATTGTAAGTTTTCCGACATTACCTACATATTCATGCAATGAGTGTATAAATACAGGCTAAATTGTACATGAGTTTTCAAGATTCGCTTTAGTCAGCCAATGGAAAGTCCACCAACTAGCAATTATGCCTTTATAAATGAATTCACTCCTCCTGTCATTCCATCCCATAAACAATGTCTAATAAGACTCTTCATGTAGGTACCAGATCATTGGACGCGGAAAACTGCTGTCAGTTCCTCCTACCAACTGACAGGATATCAGTCCACCAAATTTCTTTCTCCTTCTACGTCTTCTTCTTCTTCTTCATCGTCGTCTTCTTTTTTTCTTCCCTCCAGAGCAAACCGTGGTAACATAATTTGCTCCTAAAGTGAATCATGGTCTATCACATGAAGGCATCCAGCCGAGTTCAACAGATTTGGTGCAACCATCTGCACCGAATTGAAGCGACCTCCCAGGATGATCGGAATTCACAAATTCTACGTACGAGGGGATCCGCAAACAACAATTCTGATCGCGTCTGTACTAAACAATCCATTGTGTACACAATCACACGTGCTTACAAGAGAGAGAGGGAAAGGTAGTGGAAAGGAAGCCCTTGCCCAGACTCTCTCTCTCTCTCTCTCTCTCTCTCTCTCTCTCTCTCTCTCTCTCTCACCAACCCGCCTTTAACTTGGAAGTTTGCCAAGGCTGGTTAGAGGCGGCGGGGAGTAGGGTTGGTAGAGGATGGAGATGGAGATGGAGAGGGAGAGGGAGGGGAGAGGGAGGGGGAGAAAGAAAGCTGGAGTGAAAACGGGTGGATAAAGGTTCTGGAGGAGAGGGGAGATGTAAAATAGCAGCCCACATCCGTACAAGGAACCTTGGGGTTGTTGGGGGTGGGGTAGGGGAAGGGGGGGAGGAGAGGTTCAGCTTGATCTGGTAAGAATTAATTTGTTACTAAAAATAGACCCGTCCAAAACGAGTGGCACGGAAGCCGAAATACAGCAATCGGGTACTAGGTATTTGTTTCTGCTTATATATATATATATATATATATATATATATATATATATATATATATATATAATATATATATATATATATATATGTGTGTGTGTGTGTGTGTGTGTCTGTGTGTGTGTGTATACACACCCATTGTGGACAGTGAAAAATTATAAATGTTCTACCGCTACAGATCATTTAAACAACTAACGAAGGATAATTGGTTTTCAAAACGAGATTGCTTTTGTCATGCTTGTTCCGTATGGTAATTCAATTCTCTGATGTCGAAATGTGAACTGGCCAAACGAAATAAACTGAAATAGAGAAAATAATGATAATTATTACCTGAACGTTCAAGGCAGTACGTTCTTAAGTACTATGACATAGAACATAACAGGATACGTTTCACCTTAAAGATACTTTGCAGCGGCAGACGTAGTCGTTTAAAATGAAAAAAAAATTCACCTTCTCAGTCATCATTTCAAGTCCTCCTTTAGTGCCTATTTTCAGAGAGGAAACACTCAACTGAAATAGGAATTACCGCCAAGCGCCACCGAGTAAGAAAGAGCGTCTTGTTACCAACAGAATTCATTCCATTCTAAGGTTGAATTCACACAAGAGTTCTTCGTTTCCATACCGTAGTCGAGGTTCGTTCATTTATGGGAATTCACTTTGCTGTACACTTGCAACACTTTTCGTTGTTATTATTGACTGTATTTCGGGTATTGTGATTACTGAATGAACCATTCACACTCTTTCTACATATCTTTTAGGGGTCATATCTGAGAAAACAACACAATTCTGAATTTCAAGTACCTATTCTTGTCTGTTACATACATACACTTATACCTCCTGTATAATATATATATATATAATATATATATATATATATATATAATATATATATATATAATACTAGCTGACTAACCCAGTGCTACCCGGGAAAACTCTGAATGACAACTGCTAAACTCTCTCTCTCTCTCTCTCTCTTCCTCTCCCTTTTACTCTTTCTCTTTTGCACTCTCTCTTCCTCTTCCTCTTACTCTTTCTCTTTCTCACTCTCTCCCTTCCCTGTTGAGATAGTTGCTTAAGTTACATTGTCTAGCATTTTTGACATTTTATATTTCACCACTTCTCACCCGCCATTCCTATTGGGGCTGAACTTGGACTTGATGGGCATTGGGAGTGTCTCTATTCATCCCGGTGACCTCAATAACTAGGGATTAGGCACAAATATCCATCATTTTTGACATTTTATTTTCTACTCCTCACCCCACCCCCATTTCCTATTGGGGCTGAACTTGGACTCAAAGGGCAGCTGGAGTGTCACTTTCATTTCAGGCATCTAAAAAACTATGGATTAGGCACTAATGTCTGTAGTTTTTGGTTATTTTTACATGTTTCCCCCCTTCCCATCCCTTCTCACCCCCGCTTCTCCCTATTGTGGCTGAACTTGGACTTGAAGGGCATCAGGAGTGTCACTATACATCTCACCTACCTCGAAAACTACAGATTAGACACTTATATCGGTCGCTTTCCACTATTTTTACTTGTCACCCCATTCAAACCCCTATTCACCCCCCTCCATCAGGACTGAACTTCGACTTGAAGGGCATCAGGCGTGTCACTATTTTTCTCAGCGACCTCGAAAACTAAGGATTAGACACTAATATCTGAGGTTTTTTTAATTTTCTTTTTCATCACGACCTTCCCGGGTTTGATATAGACTTATATTTAAAATCTCACCAAAATTGGTCAAGAAATGTGGATTTGTAGAGCATTCATACAAACAGACATTTTCCGGTTTATACATACAAATATATATATATTTCATCAACTATTATTGTACACGAGGCATCTACAATTCTATGGCACAATTACTACTACTCACAGTTCTTGTTATATGCAAGGCCAAAGATTTGATGGTACAAACAAAAACTGCTATTCAGTTTTTTCCGTTGATTTAAGCCAACAGCTGTTTCAGCCATCAACTAATGGCTATCCTCAGGGCTACCCAGGCCTACATTGGAATTGCACCTCGAAATTAACGCGAACACATCTAAAACTCTCTCTCTCTCTCTCTGGGTATAGATATATTTTCATATGAGAGAGAGAGAGAGCGGGAGAGAAATCTTTCGTAAAACATTTAAAAAAACATCCTGTTCTTTTTACATCCTCTTCGATCCATTCGCTTCCTCACTCCCCGCTGTCTAATTCATCATTCTTAACCCAACAACGTCTTATCCTAAGCCATCAACCCGTCCACCTCCCCCTTACATCGCCGGTCATCAATAACTTTCACTGATGACTGGCCTAATCTTTCGGATGTTTCATCTTCCAATTGTTGTTGTCAGTGTGGACGCACGAACCGCTTTCAACCTTCTGTTCCATTTGATCTGTTCGATTGTTTTGTTTTGCTCGACGAAGGGTCTGGAAACAAACAGGTACATACATACACACACACACACACACACACGACTACTATATATATATATATATATATATATATATATATATATATATATATAAAGACATTTGATAAGAGTACGAGCATCTTATCAATATTATCCTCATTATCGCATCCAACTTCGTGCAACGTAAAGGAACTGTTTTTTACCTTCTACGAATCTGAATAGAATATCGAATCCAGGCCAAAGGCCTAGCGCTGGGACCTATGAGGCCATTCGGCACTGAGAGGGAAATTGACAATAAGAATGTTTGAAAGGTGTTCCAGGAGGAAAGCCTCGCAGTTGCACTTTTAAACAATTGTTAGGAGAGGGTGGAAAATCAGATGGAAGAAAGAATATGAACGGAGGTACAGTAAAGGGACTGAAAGAAGCTTCAGCTAAAGGCCAAAAGGACGCTGCAAAGACCCTTATGTAATGCCTATGGATCTACATATCTGAAATCACCTCTATCCTATACCATCAGGTACCTGTCACTCAAGTAGATCTAGGTCTTCCAATTCTTCTGATGCTCACAGGGGGGGTGGGGGAGGGGGTTGCGAAGGACATGTCCGTGCCATCTCTGTTTCCACTTCTTCAATATCGGCCTAGACGTATGGAACTTCGTAACTTCCCTATTAAAATTATTCTTTAAGTTTTATTCTCAATTACGAAAAAATCTTTTATATATATAGTTTCATTGTCATATCAACAAGTTGTACTGTAATGCGGCCGTTTGAAAGCACAAATTGTCATAGATAATATATATTACTGTACTATGCAATGTCAGTGCATTGAAATATCAAATCTTATTCAGCCTACCCATTATTCCATTCAACCTTTTGAGTCTTTCAGTAGAGTCCAGCTTAAGAGAATCAGTACTTGACATCATTGCTAATAAATATATGAAAGATTCAACATCATTAATCCTTATTCCATCCTAAGGTATTTCATCACTTTGTGCAAAATCTGTCGGCTTTATCGTCGAGTCCCACATCTCTAAATATGTAATATGCTCTATTTAGCAAGATTTGTGAATCTTGTGTTGTGCTACTCATTAAAACGAGTCATCCAGTTACGAGTATTCGAGGTCTATCAGGTTTCGAGCGCTACAGCAAACTAAGCCGTCTCTTTCATCTCCAACCACTTTTTTTATTATAAAATCCGTAAGATGGACAAAGGGCATAGGTTACATCAAACTTATTATTCGATAGCGCCCACTATTTAATGGAAAAGACACAGTATATACATTTGTGTGTGTATACAATATCAGTAATATACATATATATGTATATGTAACACACACACATATACTTATATATATACTATATATATATATATATATATATATATATATATATATATATATATATATATATGTACATGTAACATACACACACTATATAATATAGTATATATATATATATATATATATATATCATATATATATATATATATCATATATAATATATGTAACACGCACACATTATATTTACATATATATATATATATAATATGATATATATATATATATATATATCTATATATATTATACATTTTTCATCCATGAACTAAAGATTTAAGAATGGACCCTTTACACAGAAGCCCTCGTCAACATTTAATGCTTAAAATCCCTACACAGAAAACTCATCAGCGGCGCGTTCAACACACCAGAGGCGTTCAGTCTTCCTTATTCCACCGTATACTTCACACTGTTCGCCTTTTTTTATTTTTCTTCATCTGCATTCAACATTCGCATTTCAATACGGTAAGGAAAGTTATCCATACTTCCACCATCACTCTACCATCAGTTCTAACTTTATTCCGTTACAAACACTCTCTTCACGATATCATTTTGTATCACAGAGCTTCGCAACTACAAGCTATAGCAATTTAGTAAGCTAAGGTATATATATATTTTTATATATATATATATTATATATATATATATATATATATATATATATATACATAATATATATAAATATATATATATATATATATATATATAACACATATATATATATATAAAATATCAGATAGACAGATAGATAAATTCCTCATTCGAACAAGAACTAATTAAGAACAGGAGATTCGAAAGGATACGACTCTGTTACAACCGGTGTTGGCTTAAGAAACGGGAATGACGTCAGCGAAAACTATCGACCTTTGAGTTAATCCTCATTAAGTACAGATTCCAAAATCCTTGGCCTTCATTCCAGCTCTGGAATTCCAATTATCTCAATTTGACGTCTTTTTTTTTTTCATTCAACGAACTCGACAACTTTGAAACCCGTTTTAAGTTCGTTTAATTACTTCAGCGTTTAATATGATGGAAGAGCAAAGGATTTTGAAGAAGAAGAAGAAGAAGAAAAGTCTTCAATCAGTTCTGATTTATGACGACCGACAACGAATCTGAAGTTGCAGTTAACTGGCGCAATAGAAATTCGAAACCTTTATGTCGTTGTTGAAGGTTAAGCTGGCCTTATGCCAGCACGGGTTCTTGCTCATAGAGCAGCCAGTAGGGGATTTTATGCAGTACAAAAATGATTGAAGTACACAAACCGGACAAGCTACGAAACGCCCTTTGCTAAAATTAGAAGGCGAAGAGCAACATTTTACCACAGGTAACTTTGAGTCCACTTGTGCGCTCTGAAATACTTGTCACGAGATGTACAAGATCGCCAGGCCCCATCAGCAACTCGACGTAACCTTCGAGAATTTTGTCACATAGGAGAAACACGACGCCCGCGCTTCAAGGTTAATCGTTTCCCTGTAATACAACCACAACGGTGGCAATATGCAATTTCGTGCTGATTTCTACAAACTTTTTGCTTCATCATTCGGCATAATTTTCAGTGATACGCGATCTAAGAGGTCAGTAAGTGGTAAAATGTAAAATAAGAACCAAGGCCCAGTGGCGCATTTAACGCGAGGGGTGTTGGTCACGTGCGCCCTCTCTTTGGATATGAATGCTAGAACATTGTTTTCTCTCAGCAATTCATTATTAGTAGCAAATATTCGCTTGATTAACGATTATTTCAACAACAACAACAACTGTCTCGGATGACGTTGATTCGGTCCAGGCTGTTTTAATAGGTTATGACCTAATCAGGATGTCTTGGTGGAAGTATACTTTCCCACTGTATCTTAGTGGTTGCGCTAGCAACCACCCGTTGTTACACAACGCAACCTTGCTCTTACTTTTTGGTCGACATGTTAATGAAAACTAGTTTTTGGGGCCATTTCTTCAATAACCTCCAAAACTTTTGAAACGAACCATTCATGCTGCCAAATCACGGTTAATTTCAGGTATATAAGAACTGCATAAAAAACCTACTTATCGGCAAGGAAGAACGGTTACATCTGGTACAGAGACAGAAGGCGATTGTGGCAAAAAAGGTCACATACCGGAGGACTTGAGCCCCCGAAGGCTTTGAACTGTATATAGTTGGAGAGAGATAATCCGATACTCGATCTGCCCATGAATATTAAAGGACCATCTGTAACCTAAAGGAAATGAACCTATTGATTTGGGATATTACAATACTGCAGTAATGCTACACCGTCAGAATTTGAAGATTTTTTTTTTACCGGTGCCTTTAGCGTAATTATTTGAGAAGTAATTAACGTATAATCTCACTTTTTATTTATTTATTTATTATTTTTTTTGCGATCTTATAATGTTAGTGATCGTCACAACGACAATATTCCTTATTTTTTCCATACAAAACCACTTAGGAAAAGCTTTATAAAATGTAGAATAATTACAATTCAATGAATCCGTTTAAAAAAAATATTTCTATGTACAATGATTACAATTCAATGAATGTTTAAAAATGAAGTCAAAGACAAAAGCAGAGTATCTAAATGTCACCACTGCGGAGAAGCGGTTACTTTGAACCTCCAGTAACTATTATCATATTTATTATTTATTCGTTCCTCACCTGCCTTCGCTTTAATATAAATTTGCTTCCATGTAAAGTTTCCTGCTACCGTTAAATCAACGAGGAATCTAGGTGTATCTTTTTAATCATCCCCTCTGAAATATATATATATATATATATATATATATATATATATATATATATATATATATATATATATATATATATATAATGGATTTGTTCTTCACAAATCTCCACTCACTCCCAGCCTCCCTCACGGGTTCCATTCAAGTAGGTCTGGGTTTTCCCACTCTCTCGGTGCCTAAAGGAACCCAGCTGACACTCAGAAGTACTATATTATCCCGGATGTTGTGTGAATAATACCCAGGTCATTTCCATCTCCCTTTCATCATTATCTCATCTGCATATGGAGCCTGCCAACTGACTCCTGATATTCTTCTTAAATGTTTTAGTCTCAAATCGAGAAAATCTTTTTGATCTGTTTCCCTTGGCATAGCATGATTCACGTCTGTGTAGCAATATATGTATATACCCCTACAAGAAATTTGCAGAAATTTTTGTTTTAATTTTAGTGTACAGTGTACTTGATTTGCAGATTTGATTTACCTGCTAACTGTTTGGTTTGTCCTTTTTTTCTATCTCTCACTAAACCTCTAAAGAGAATTTTTACTACATATAATTATTCCCTTAATTACTGGACATCAGCCCTCATTAAGCCATTCTTCATCCCCTTGTGTATACTACAGCTTCATTACTCCTGTTTTACTCGAGATTTATTTTGGGTCCCCATACCCCTACTCTCATCTACTCTACTCTCTCTCTCTCTACTCTCTCACCTCTACTCTTTCACTGTATAAATTTACATACTACATCCATCTATCCATTCGTACATACACACATATGTTACATAAAAGAGGGATTTGCTAAGATATGTTTAATACACCATTGCAATGTAATATGCTGTGACATTTCTTAGAATGTGGAGTCATCATTTAAGACAGTGGTCCGAGTGACAAGCCTTGGGAATGCTGATGTATCTTCACTGGGGTGGTGTGATCAAAATTGCTGTCTTAGCAAATCAGTGCCTGTTCTGTTGCTATGAGCGCTTGATGCAGAGGTGACCTTTGAAACTGGTTACAGGCAGTTCATGGGTGTGGGCAGTGTGTGTGAGTTCGCACGTGCTTGCGAGCTTTTTCATACATATGAGAATGTAGGCTTACTGTGGTGATAGATCTGTACAAGAGAGGCAAGGAACCAAGATGGCTTCTTCAAATAGTGTCTTTGTTATTAAGTGATAGTGTATATTGTGTTGAATGGGTAAGCATATTTACTTTTGGCCAAAAGATGTGGCTGGATTGTATTTGAATATTTATTTCAGAGATGCTCTATTTATATGATCTTTTGATTTTAATCTTATGCTTATCGAGATGTTCTCCTGTCTTCTAACAGGCGATTCTGGACTAGGGGAATTGGTTCTGGACAAGGGGAATTGATCTGGAGAAAGGGGAACTGACTTCAATAATGTGTCATGGTGCTACTATGGACTGCTGCGACTTTTCCAGTTTCATGACTAAATGATGTTGGTTATTTTGGAGTAGGAATATGGAGTGGGGTTATCTGAGTTCAATCATTCATTTAATCTTTTTGTTAAGAACCTGAGTTTATTTAGCTAACACTTTGCTTTTAAGTAAATGTATATTTTTGTAAGTTCCGTGTCTGATTTGATGACCTTAGATAATGGAGGGGGGAGGTGTGTCGTGTAGAGAGAGAGAGAGAGAGAGAGAGAGAGAGAGAGAGAGAGAGAGAGAGGCGGGGGCTGGGGGGTGTTACTAGTTGCTTTAGACGCACGGGTCCATTGCTACCTTTTTAATAAATACCGAGATTAGATTCTAATCTTCGGTGTTTTCACATACATACATACACATATATATAATGTGATAAATTTAACCGCCAAATAAACTATCTGCCTGTTCTGGATCAGTATATACTTTTCTACCTGACCCAGGTGCAAATGGGTACTGGCGCTTCAAGCGTGACCCCTAAGCCACCTGATGATAAGGAACTGACTTCTACTCCTCTAACTACGTGTGTAATACCACCTCGAGGTGCAGGAGAATGGGCCAATATTAAAAGCACTGGAAAATAACAGCATGGAAAAACGATCCATTTAAGCTTGTTGTTTCCAGAGGTAACAGATCAACTTCCCAACCACTAATGATAAGTTTTGTGTCACAATGAAACTCGCTGCAAGACCAATACTAGTAAAAACGAAGTTTTCCTTACTCTTTTTTGCACCCAAATATTTTCTTGATTATGATATCAATGATACATATCCAAATGCCCAAAGCCTGATAAAACAGCGACTTACATTCGGTGTTCTCGGTGACCTAAGGAGGCTAAGGAAGGGAATCACTGTTACGAAATCAGGAAACTAGCCAATTAAATCATCTAAACTGAATAAATTTCATCGGCCAAAACAACAGAAACTTGAAGTGTTCATATCATGTGATTGCAACAAATGTTACCTGTCCCGTTAACCTTATCTCCAGAGAGAGAGAGAGAGAGAGAGAGAGAGAGAGAGAGAGAGAGAGAGAGAGAGAGAGAGAGAGAGAGAGAGAGAGAGAGTATTAACGCCGTGACAGTGAGCGAGAACAACAATAGCTGTTTACCAAGGGGATGTTTAGCGAGGTGGAAAAAGTCTAGAGGACAGAGAAACGATTCAAAGGGACACACAATCAGCAACAGGGGGATAACATCGAACACGACCGTTATTAAGCGGAGAAAGAAAACTCTCGAGAAGAAAAATATCCCTGCGCAAAGGGCAGAACAGCCGTAGCTGGACAGCCAAATTTGCAGAGCTCTGTGTCAACTCCCACAGAATGGCAATGAAACGCTGAGAGGAAAATGTCTCTGCATTGGAACTCAAAATTTCTGTAATGGTGAGAGAGCAGTGGCACAGAAATTCCTCTAATGAAGAAATTCATCTGTAACGTAACTCAAAATTTTACAACAAAATTGATGATATATAACATATGGATCTTCACGGAGTCGTGCTTCAGAGCAGACTGAACAGGAACTATAGGTACTGACAACTTCTGTTACTCTTATACTTTTTGGCCCTCATCTAAGTCCTTTGTGCTTCCGCACTGAAATACGGAATAGGAAGGATATTGCACACTACCGAAAAGTATAAATAGTAATCAACCTTAAAAGTCTCAGCAGTACGGAAAAAAAAGAGAAAATATCTCCCGAAACTCGGCATTGCTACGTTAGCATCTGTATATTCACTGGAGTGACAGAAATATTTTGGGGGCCTTTATTACGTCCAAAGTTATAAAAACTTTGCTTGAGAGAGAGAGAGAGAGAGAGAGAGAGAGAATCTGCTACAAAGAGTGGGACTCATACCATTTCTCTCTCTCTCTCTCTCTCTCTCTCTCTCTCTGATACTTTGAAAGCTCCAAATGTCTGGCATTGACGTGAAAGGTGAACGTTCCTTGGAACGTTGTAGTCATAACATACAAACTGACATTTCCGGGAAAGGACAGGCCTATTTACAGAGCTCGATATCGAAATAATTAAATAGTTAACAATCGTCACAGAAGACGCCGCTTTTCGTCACACCCTGTACGTATTTTTTTTTCTCTCACTCAGTAATATATTCGTGTTATTTCCTATAAAGCAACAGAACAAATTCTTCTCATTTTAGAGTCACTGTAATGCCTAATTCGTCATCCACTGATGTGATTTTTTTTCCTTGGTCTCTGAGCTGTTCTAGTTCTAGAGACGACTAAATTTAGTGCAATAAACATATATATATATATATATATATATATATATATATATATATATATATATATATATATATATATATCACTTACGCAATTGTTCTATGCGTTATTGCAGGGCCTCGGCGGTAGTGGATGGTATCTAGCGGTGACTCTTATTAAAAAAAAATTATGAAGCTTTCCAGGACTTGACAATGAGAACTGTCAGTCCTAGAAGCTTTTAACTTTTTTTTTATTATATATCTCCGTTAGATACCATCCTGTTAGATATATATATATATATATATATATATATATATATATATATATATATATATATATATATATATATTTTTTCAACAAAATTCATTTTTAGAATCATCAACAAACTTTTAACTGATTATTTTCATCCTGCCACACCGGTTTTTTAATGTTCCGAAAAAACTTATGTATGCTTCAATCCCTTATATTTTTAACTCCAAATTTTCGCATAAACTGAAACGAATTATTGAAACTGAAATACCGTGTATTAATTTAAAATTAATATCAAACAATCCCAGTAAAATTGGCTCCTTGTTTGGCTTCAAGGACCATCTGCAGCCCTTCATGAGATCCAATGTGGTCTATAAGTTTACATGCCCAGGATGTCCTGGTACTTATATTGGATCGACGAAGAGGTTGTTGCAGATGCGTTATTATAGTCACTTAGGGTTGAGTTTTAGAACGGGACAAAGATTGAGCAGACCAGAACATTCAAATATAAAAAATCATGCTATCAATTGTAAAATTGAGGTTAAGAAGCAGCACTTCTCCATATTAGCGTATTCTAAGGATGCAGATTATCTGACGACCTTAGAGTCATTATATATCAAAAGACTCGTTTCCATCGTTAAACGGTGCTGCTCCTCTGCTCAACTATATCTGGGCTAGTCGTCTTTGGAGTTTTGTTTGTTCCCTCTTTTGTCATTCTATCTTCTTCCTCTGTACCTAAAGGTTGGTGTAACAGCAGTTGTTTTTACTTTGCTTCTTACTTTTAGTCTTTTAATGTTTTTAATTGTCATTTTAAGAATCCTGTGTATTTTTAGTATTTTTAATGTTATTATTTTGTCATTTTTCAGACTGATGATGCACATAGTCATGTGCGAAACGTTTCTCTATGAATAAATCTTTTAAAACATCCATGTGTCTTCGGCATTCCTGAATGCTGTTTGAGGATCATACTGCAGATAGATATATATATATATATACACATACACACCCCTGGCTCACTGGTCAACAATCTTTCCTCACCAGCACGAAAGCCATCTGCCCTGATAGTTAGTTAACTGTGCTGCTTCGTGGCCAAGATGAAGAAGGGCATAAAAACAATACCCTCGCTGCCAAGTCTTCCAAAGAACCGGGAGGTTAACAATTTCAGGCGCACTAACCTACGCTCTCTCTCTCTCTCTCTCTCTCCCTATATACATACATACATACATACATACAACATACACACATGCGCACATATGTGGAGAGAAGAGGTCTGGTGGAGGATGACGCATTTAATAGAAGGACATTGGAGCAAGCGCATCAGGCAACCGACCCCATAATGTAGGGATAACGGTGAAAGAAAGACATAATATATATATAAATAATATATATATATATATTATATATATATAATATATATATATATATATTATATATATATATATATATATATATATATATATATATATATATATATATATATATCATATATATATATATATATATATATATATATATAGATATATATATATACATATATATATATATATATATATATATATATATATATATATATATATTATATATATATATATATATATATAATATATTTGTATGCAGGTATACAAATCACAAATAGCTCTCCCCCTGATATACAATGCCATCGAATTTCGAGAGTCCAACCAGCGACCAAAGTCGTTTCAAAACAGGCATCAATGTCGGCGCTGCTTTTGGGTCTATTTAGCGAGGAAACTACGTCGTAGGCTGATTACTATGGAGATGAACTCGAGATCGAACGACCCCAGGGAGATGTAATCTTGTACGTTAGCCAATGAATCTAATTTGGGCGGGAAAAATTAAAATCGTTAGTATCAGCTCTGGCAAAATGTTGGCCCCACGGCGGTTACGTTTTCAAACCCGGTTAATTCGTTTAATACGCCATTACTGTAAATTAACGCCATTAGTGTAGATTACGATGATAATCCGAAATAGGAATTAATTTTAGGCTCGTGTATTACTTCACTCAGGATATGTACACGGTATTTCTTTTGTTTTTTTCTTAAATATTCATACCCTTAATTTTGAAATATCTGTCGGCAGTTCAACCTATGCGTACACAAATTTCTCATTATGACACATAATTCATGCTACGTAGAAATACATATCCTTATAACACACACAATACAATTACCGCAGACTTTTATGACCTCATAAGGGGAAACTTAAGACAGATGTGCACCACTGTTGCCTAATACGCTTCTTCGAGTGAAGAGGTCATCATGAAACTCTCCAGTCTCGTTAGCATTCTAACCTTGCAGTATTATCTGGGCAAGGACCTGACTATACGTGTATCGAGAGCCTTGAGGAAATCTTGGTTTCGATAAAAACGCCGTCCATCGCTTTATGCTGTTAGTACCACCACGATCTCTTCTTTTGTACTGATGAATAAAAAAGGGAAGAGTTAAGTACATCTTCATTTTAACAGAGGCGCAGCAGCTGCCTCATCGAATGCCTTTGAAAGCACGCAGTAATCGTGGAATGGAAAGGACCTATGACGTCATTCAACGTTCAAAGGCAACGTGAGAGTAGAAAGGTTTTCAATTTGTAAAATTAAGTCTATATTAATTTAACCAGACCACTGACCTGATTAACAGCTCTCCTAGGGCCGGCCCGAAAGATTCGATTTTCTTTTACGTGGCTACGAACCAATTGGTTTCTTAGCAACGGGACCTACAGCATATTGTGGGATCCGAACCACATTATGTGGAGAAATGGATTTCTGATCACCCTTCATAAATTCCTCCGATTCCTAAGTGAGAGACCGCGGGACGAGAACTCGAGTTACCAGATTGATAGTCGAGCACGGAACCCACTCGTCCAGTGATGAACAAGGAAGGGAAGAAATACTCCACCTTTTGGAAATCTCGTCAAAAGGCTGGGGTTTAAAATCCCATTTTACGTCTTCGTGATGCTCACAAAACCTATTAGAGTGAAAATCCTCGTTGCTCATGTTTCTAAGGCTTTTTGGGAACTCTGTATTTCACTCATTCTTCACTCCACTCGGAGGGGATGGGGGGGGGGAGGTAGGATAAAACCCCATTATAAATAGTTTCATTGCCCATCGGACCCGCCGTTTGGCCGTGATTGAATGACAGACGGACGGACAGACATTTGTAGATCACCCGGATCTTCCCATATAAATAGCACTACTGATGATGCACTCCAGAGTAAGTCCTTTTAACGGCTTTATTTGGAAACATGCTCTAAGACTTTTACTCCCTGTCTTTAGTATGCATCTTA
The DNA here is from genome assembly GCF_015104395.2 of Macrobrachium nipponense. Classification (NCBI taxonomy): domain Eukaryota; kingdom Metazoa; phylum Arthropoda; class Malacostraca; order Decapoda; family Palaemonidae; genus Macrobrachium; species Macrobrachium nipponense. The sequence continues at coordinate 38,092,324 of NC_087203.1, forward strand.
TCGAGAGGTCAAGCTAAAACTCCCCAAGCCCCTTTTTCTTAAATGCTATGAAAGGAAGCAAGACTTAATGTCATTTGAGACTGTCTAGGCTTCTTCTACTCGTAGAAGTTAATGTCTCTCTCTCTCTCTCTCAAATAACAGAGTGTAGCATTTTGAACTAGAAATACGTGTGTGTTGTGTGTGTGTGTGTGGTTCGTTTCCTAGGTCACAGTAAATTTTGGTCAAAACAAATAAGTAACTTGATACATCACAAATAAGTAACTTGATACATCACCAAAATAGTTACTTTGAATTAAAAAATCATTATTTTCCTCAGTAAGTACTATATTTCCTCATTATAAGTAACTTCGCTCCACGAGAAAGTTCCTGCTCCGCTTTTGCAGAAAATGAGAACTTAAACTAAAGAAATCTTCTTTAAAATGGAATTCGACAGTGCGCTCTGTTGCCCTGTTACCTCGCAAGATGAAATATACAAACATGACTTAATTAGCAACAGTAATTACGGATCAATACTGTGTGTGTGTGTGTGTGTGTATGTCTTTGTGTGTGTGACGCAAAACGATGTTGCTCATTTGGCCTGCAATACCTTCAAAAAAAAGCTGATAATGGCCACTTAATGACTAATTACACGACGGTTAATCTATCTGGTAAAGATACAAATCTGTCCTTAATTACTATTTCCAGAGGCTTCTCCCGAAAACGTGGTAAATTGGTTCTAGCTAGTATTTGTTTTCTTACATAATCTTTTATTTATTTTCTGAAGAATGACATCTTCATTTTAGTCATACCTACAAAGCAGAAGAGTTTATCTATTACACACATTTTCTATATATCTATCTCTACCTACACATGCTTAACATATGTATGTATATATACATTATATATGAATATTATCATAATATAGTTATTAATATAGTATATTGAAGTAGTTATAGGATATTTTTAATATGTTTAAGGAGTAAAACCACCAAGGGCTATGGAAAACTATTTACGCACTTCTTTCGGCAGGCTGGAATACGCAGTACTAAACATTGTTTTGCCTGATGGTATCTTACCACGAAGCAACACATCACCGCTACTATTCTGGCGACCGAGAAGGACTCAGTGAAGGACTCAGAATTTTCATGACCTACTGAAGCACAGCAAACTCAAAGCAGCTTCGGGTTGCTATGCTTCAGTTAGAAATTGTTTGGGAATGGAATAAGCCTAAGTATGCGTTAGTTTAATCAGACCACAGCTGACCCGATGGATTAGATTTTGTTTTTTTACGTGGCTAGCAACCAATTGTTTACTTAGCAACGGGACATACAGCTTATTGTGGGATCCGAAGCACATTATACCGAGAAAAGTTAAGTATATCTTAGTTTCACCAGACCAATAAGTTGATTAACAGCTCTCCTAGGGCTGGCCCGAAGGATGAGATTTTTTTTTTACGTGGCTAGGAACCAATTAGTTTCTTAGCAACGGGACCTACTGTGGGATCCGAACCATATAATCGAGAAATGAATTTCTAATCACCAGAAATAAATTCCTCTGATTCTACCCTGACTACGGCGGGAAGCCAACTCGGGTCACCAGATTGATAGTCGAGTACGGAACTCACTCGTCTGGTGAGCAACTATTATATTGAGAAATGAATTTCTAACACTAGGAATAAATTCCTCTGGTTTTGCATTAGCAGCAGCGGGGAGCGAACTTGAGCTACCAAACTGATAGTCGGGTACGCAACCCACTCGTCCAATGAAGAATTTGGGAATGGAATAGAAAATGGAATTTTGGCCAAGGCCACACGTTGGGACCCATGAATCAGTCAGCTCTGAAATGGAAATTGACAGTCGAAAGGTTTTCAAGGTGTAACAGGGGGAAAGCCTCGCAGTTGCACTATGAAACGACTGTTATAGTAGATTCACATCAACCATGCATCTGATGTCTAGGCCAGTCCCTTACGACGCTCCTGGTTGGCTGTTAAGCCAATCACAGGGATGGAAAGTATCCCTCAGGAGAAGCGGGACATACATCCTGCCTATGTGAACTCTCTCTCGAGACAGAGTTTCCAGCCCTGTGATTGGCTTCTCAACAGCCAATCAGGAGCGTCGTAAGGGACTGGCCTAGACATCATATGCACGGTTGATGTGAATCTAGTTTAGGAGAGGGTGGAGATTAAGATGGAAGTAAGAGACTATATGAACAGAGGTACAGTAATAGGAATGAAAGAGGTCACAGCTAGGGGTCGGAAGGACGCTGCCAATACCCTTAAGTAATACCTACAGGTTACTATTTGGTGGTTGCTGATACTCAGGAGGTAAACAAAAAGACGAATCGTACCTCTCTGAGAATTGAACACGTTCTCTAAGTACTTGTGAGGGTAAAATGTTCAGACATACAATACTGAAGGCATGCATGAGTATTTCTTTCATAAGAAAATCACGCAATATGAAGAACTAGCATTAAATTTCTATTAAATAAATTATAATAAATAGAAAATAAAAACAATAAAAAACGAAGTCTGCGATGTTACGATTTTTAAAACTTCCATCAAGATTTTTATCTTGGAACTGATTTATCTGAGTAAATCGCACTAAATCATTACATTACGCAGCGTCCATCAATAACTCGAACATTCCTATCAAACCTTTCCCAGATTCTCTGACTAAATCTAATAGGAGGTCTTAGTTTCAGTAACAGGACCTTAAAAGTGACTAGCAATGAATCTCTTTCTTTCCTGTTCTAACAACATATTTGGCAGTAAATCCACGTTTATGTCCCTAGACGGTTCTTAGGAAGTAATTATCCTCACAATTAACACAGGCAAGAAGTATTTTCTCCATTATGATTCACTTAAGCCCTACCTGTGAAAAATAAGTAATGAACAATTCCTCAATAAAATACTTACGTTTAAAATAATTAACAGTTCCTCAATAAAATACTTAACAGTTTAAAATAATCAACGGTTCCTCAATAAAATAATTAACAGTTCCTCAATGAAATACTTAACAGTTTAAAATAAATAACAGTTCCTCAATAAAATAATTAAGAGTTCCTTAATGAAGTACTTGACAGTTTACAATAATTAACAGTTCCTCAATAAAATACTTACCAGTTTAAAATAATTAACAGAGTAATAAAATAATTAACGGTTTAAGAAATAATTAACAGTTCCTCAATAAAATAATTCACAGTTCAGTTAAATAATTAAGTTCCTCAATATAATATTTTTGTTGTACCAAATCACCCCATGGCAAAAGAAACATCTAAAACAAACTGCAACATACAGCTCAGTGGGACGCCTTGTTTAGTACTAGCCCCTCGGGGATCAAAGATATCGTTTATTTATATGATCATTTGTCGACCACACAACATAGAAATGGGTTTATATAACACTTTGATCACCGAGTGGCTAGTACTAAACACTGACATTCAGAAAGGATGAATTCACACTTCCGCAAAGACAAAATGCAAGGACACACGATAACGCAATGAACGTCACACACACAGCGCCGAACAATGGCGATTCCCTTCCATTTTGCGTCACTTCGACTTCATCCGAAAGCTATCGAGGACAGAAGATACAAAAGCCTAAAAGACACTCGACGGCTTTTATAAGATCCTCACTCAGCAGATACTTCTGGAGAGAGGGAAAGAGAGGGAGAGGTAATCCAGAGATTCTCTCCGAGTTTTCCATCTCCTCCTCCTCCTCCTCCCCCTCCTCGGGTCAAAATAGAGTTGAACGAGAAGGGGAAGGGTGCCACTTTGCTTTATCTACGCGTCACTTCCAAAGTGCTATAGTAGATTCACATCAAGCGTACATCTGATGTCTAAGCCAGTCCCTTACGGAGCTCCTGATTGGCTGTGAATCTACTATAGTACTAGACATGGCGGAAGCTTAATTTTACTACTAGCCACTGGGATCAAAGTGTTATATAAAATTTCCCCATTTCTACATTGTGTGGTCGACAAATTATTGCATTAATAAACGATATCTTTGATCCCCGAGGGGCTAGTACTAAACAAGGCATCCCACTGAGCTGCCGCCATTTTTAGTACAATGATATAGCACATCAGAGGTGACACGTAGTGAACAGGCCAAAGTAGCACCAGGGTCCTACAAGGAGAATCCTCTTAAAAACGAGGTACAGCAACTGACCTCAGCAGGACTGGCAGGGACCATCTTAATTTTGTCATAACTTGGTCTTTGATTGAAATTTTCCTTTTGATGGTGTCACGTAAAACAGCTATTTCAATTTAGTTCCTTGCGAGCTGCAGCTTCAAAGTTATAAATGAACAGTGATCTAGTTTCAAACGATTATTCAATTACAAAAGTATACTGAAGACAATGGCAACTGATACTCCAAAAAACCACCTCACACTCGTGTAAAAAGGTAAGATGATTAAAACACAAGTCCAAATAGATCTGAAATGGGAATAAATGAAAGAAAAGGAGCGAGAGCTACGAGAGAGATAATCCCTCGGTGCGGATTACTCTCGGAAAAGAGACACTTTTCATATTCAACAGCGTCAACTGTATGTTGTTAAGCCGGCATGTGTCACAAGTCGGTTTAAGACGACACTTCACGCGTGAAGACAGTATTTATTGCGGGAAAATCATTTCTACATCTTTCATCTGGTCTAAGTGAAGCCGCATTCAGTTACTATGTTATGTCTACGTATTTTTCATCAGTTGCATAAAACGTACCCATATAATACTAAATATCCGCACACATATACATATATATACATACGCACTTATATACATATAAGTGTATAAAAAGTAAATAACGAAACTTCAATTTAAAATCTTATTTGTAAAATTCAGATTTGTAGTAAAATAAAAAAAAATCGTTTTCCTAAATGATACGAAGAGCCATAAGTCACATATTGAAATTCCACCCCAATTCTCACTGTTAGTACTAAGAACACGAACGAACAAAGAATGAGGTTTGTTGTGGAAGGAACTTACAGATAGATGATGGGTCACCACATACCGCATATTCCCGAACTAACAGAGTATCGAGACCTTCCCTGAAAAATAAAAATAACTATAAAAACTAACCATAGAATCTTCTTGAAAATAATCACATTATGTTTCACACACACAAATAACTTCAATAATACTTTAATATACTGAGCTAACCTAACCCAACCTAACGTAGACTAACCTAGTGCATGGCAAAAAAAGACATAGATATATTTGTATATATTATATTACCTAATATATATATTTCATATATATATATATATATATATATATATTTATATATATATATCTATATATATATATAAATAAAAAAAACGAACCTAACCAAACCCAACCTAACCTACAGTACCCTAGGGGCATGGCACATAAAAAGAGAAGAAAAAAAAAACATGGGAATTTGCGAGATGGCCCTGTCTTGTGGAACAAAACTGGAAAGATGTGTAGGAAGAGTTTATTTTACAGGAAGTGTTGGGATATTTGGGCAAAAGGACCTCGGTATAGAAGAAAAAGACTGCATAACCCACAACAATGAATACACAGTTTAAGAAAAACGAATTGACAAGCCACTGATGATAAGACTACGAGAAAAATTTCGCAAATGTCTGTGCCCGTGATTGGACAATTATTTGATAACACTGGCGTGACTATTTATTCTATTTTTATTTTTTTTGTTAAGACAAAAATCTTTTATGAGGCAGGTTTTTAGGTTTCTGTAAAAGAAAACTATCGAGATGGCCTTGTCTGTTCGCCCTCAGATCCTAAAAACTACTGAGGCTAGAGGGCTGCAAATTAGTTTGTAGATCATCCACCCTCCAATCATCAAACATACCAAATTGCAGCCCTCTGGCCTCTGTAGTTTTTATTTAATTTAAGGTTGAAACTAGCCGTGATCGTGCGTCTGGCACAGCTATAGGTGACAACAACACAGGCCACGAACGGGCCGTGGTTGAAGTCAATTGGGACGCGGCTCATATAGCATTACATCGAGACCGCCGAAGGATAAGATCTATTTTAGGTGGTCTTGATTATACGCTATACAGAAAACTCGACTGCGCCGAAGAATTTTTTTTCTTCTGTTTTCTCCATTTTGTTTTTTGTTTTTAAGGTGTTAGCGAGTGTACAAATCTCATCGATGATAAAACTATGAGCAACACGGAAGTTGTTCCGATCTTCCTTTCAGTGCTCAAAACCCACCAATCAATGAAGCATCCTGCAGAAGGTCGAACCGCCCACGGAGGACACTATCCTAAAGCTCTCAAAGGATACCGCCTCTCCCTTTTCCCCTAATTATTGGATGATCGACCGAGTTTTCATCGAAGCTTTAATGACAGCCCCACTTCATCATCAATTTCGAAAAGACAACAAATCTCTGCGCATTCTTTGATGACGTCGCCCGCGCTCAGAAATCTCTTATTAAAACGGCACACTCACTCACAATGGATGGGATTTGCCTCTCCGCTCCATAATGAATTCTACATCTCGTCCACGACGGACTTTTTCCAATACAGAAAATTATCCGCAAAGTTTTAGCACAGTGGTTCTTAACCTTTTTCAGTTCATGCACCCCTTTCAAATCAGCAGTCAGTTCTCGCACATCCGATTGCTGAAATACAAAACGCAAAAAATACAAAGTTGCTGTGATGTGTATTACTAAAACCAAGTTTTTTTTATCTTCATTCAAATAGCTTACATTTTTTTCGTGACACTTCATTAGGAAATTAAGTTTAGGTTTAATCTCAATCTCAGAACACTTCTGAAGCAAAGGTTTTTTTTTTTTCTCTCTCTCTTTTTTTTATAGGAAATTACAACGCGTATATAAAAATATATTTTGCTTGAATTATTCATAGGCATCCTCGCACCCCTTAGGAACCGGCCTCACGCCCCCCTAGGGGTGCGAGTACACCTGGTTAAGAACCACTGTTCTAGCATAACCTGAGAGCAGCGGAAAGAAAATGGAAGGAAAGATAAATAGATCAAGTTTAAAGAGTTTAAATGATATAAATATTAAATATAAAATATAAATATAAATATAAAATATAAATATAAATATAAATATAAATATAAATATAAATATATATATAAACGCCAAAATATAGAAAGTAAGTACTATATTTTGGCGTTTTTATGGACTCCTTTTATTAGATGGAATTCTGTTGTAATAGAACATTTTTACCAGTCATGAATATATATATATATATTTATATATTATATATATATATGATATATATATATATATATATATATTTATGACTGGTAAAAATGTTCTATTACAACAGAATTCCATCTAATAAAAGGAGTCCATAAAAACGCCAAAATATAGTGCTTACTTTCTATATTTTGGCTTTTTTTGGGCTCCTTTTAATATATATATAGTATTATGTATGTATATATATATATATATATATATATATATATATATATTAATTTCAAGTTATGAAACACGCAATGACGAAAGAGTTATAATGCTATACGCCATTGCTACTTTGCAGCAATAGGGATGTGTATATCTATATCTATATATATATATATATATATATATATATAAATATATATATATATATATATATATATTAATCGTCATAGGCAAAAAAAGACAAATAAAAACCATTTACATTTACAAAACTGTCTACCATATCTATTCGAACCAAGGCAAAAAAGGCCTGAAAAGAAATAAACGAAATCACGTTAGAATGTACAAGACACCTAGTATAGAGTATACATAAGCTAACGAAGAAACCTTGAAAGGATTCCAAAAAATTCCCTTTGTGCATTCCGAGCTGCAGGTAGTTAGGTAAATTGATAGTCCAAACAGCGGACGGATTAAATCGAGAGGATGATGGTGCTTGCTTGCTACCAGGATGAAGAGAGTCCTGCTTGCTGCGTTGTACAAATAACAAAGCGATGTTTGGGATAACTCAGTGCTTGCATATGAAATGCAGAGTCAAATGAGATAATAAGGCTCATATCCCCATCTTGCAAGGCTATACTATGCGTTTTCACACACACATACTTGTATCGATGCATAATATACAAACAGAATGTATTCTCACTTCTTGCGTATGAGATGCAAAGGAAATATATATATATATATATATAGATATATATATATATATATATATATATATATATATATATATATATATATATATATATATATATATATATATATATATATATATGATATATATATTTTATAATGAAATAACAGGACTCATATCATCTTGCAAGGATACACTATACAAATTCATATACGAATACATACATAGTACATACATGCATGTATATCATACACAGAGAAAGAATGAATTCCCAGTGCTTGCAAATGAGATGCAGAGACAAAAAGATAATAGGACTCGTATCATCATTTTGCAAGGATACACTATGCATATGCACACATACATGCATGCATGGATATCATAAACAGAGCAAGAATGAATTACTTTGGTGAGAGTGAATATAAGATGACTTAGACGCTACCACACCAATTGAAAATCCGACGAACAAATTACCACTTATACCACTAAAGTGGTCATAAAGATAATATGGTCAGCTTTACTATGGCAACTACACAATTTTGGAATGTGGGTATCACTTTTATCTGTGATAACACAGTAGTAACTACGATTATTGTTGGAAAAATAAAAACTAAAAACATAAAAGGCCCAGAAAGTAAAATTAATGAATGTCCTATGAAGAGTAAACCTCATTGAACCAGAAAAAATATTCACGTTTAACACCAACTCTCAAGGCGTGACCTTGGCATATTAGAAAAAAATGTTATCTTGCTTGACTTTCCGATAATTCAGTTGGAATTATCCTCAGTAATTTATAAATTTTCCTTGTGTCTGAGTTATATTAAAACTATTGTAATTCAAAACTCATGTTTCAATAACTTTCCAACCAAAAATAGAACAAAATCCACCACAGTTATGCGCTTTAATCAATGAAAATGACAAAAACCAATTTTTCTTTAAATAAAAGTCAATATCAGGTGAAAAAAAAAACCTTATTTTCAATGGCTGCCTTTCCAGGAGTGGAGGGACCGTCAACATTGGGTCTTGAGTGGCAAACTGCTAATGATATTGAGGGCTGTTTACAGTGCCCATCGAATGCCAGCTACATTACTTAACGTCATTACTTCGTCCTCATCACATTTACACCTCAGTAAAATAAATAAAGATAAAAAGTCCTTCGGGCGAGCCCTGTGATCCTAGCAAATGCAACGCAACTGCCTCGCTCAACATCTTAATTTTTATTCTTAATTTTTATGCGTGCTGCGACGCCATTTGGGTTGAGCCAGTCAAAGATTTCCTAAGATTCGTGGAATGGAATGAAATATAGAATTTAGGCCAAAGGCCAAGCGCTGTGACCTATAAGGTCATTCAACGCCGAAACGGAAATTGAGAGTAGAAAGGTTTGAAAGGTGTAACAGGAGGAAAACCTCGCATTTGCACTTTGTCAGGAGAGGGTGGATTGCAAGATGGAAGAAAGAGAATATGTACGGAGTTACAGTAAAAGGAATGAAAGGGGTTGCAGCTAGGGGCCAAAGGGACTCTGCAAAGAACCTCAAGTAATGCGTACAGTGCACCGCGTGAGATGGACTGACGGCAACCACACCCCTAAGGTGTCTACGATTTGTGAGTAGATATTTGTGACATAGGGAATAATATCCGATTATATAGATTTGTAGCATTGACGGACTATTTCAATGCTAAATCAAGAATCTACTTTATACAATAAAGTTATCGAGAGTATATTTATTTATAAATAAAAGTAGCTCTAAGTTTCCCCCGTCTTGGAACTTTGTTCTTCACTTGTGTAACCGCTTCTAAGCGTTACGTAATTTTTACGTTCACCAATCTGAAAGGCAATGAATATTAAAGTAAAAAACTGTTTATCCAATAAATACTTACGACATCCTTTTGATAGTCATAAGACTCCACAAATTGCACTGACGTCGAAGGAGAGGCGCAACCATTAAAAATAGTGTACTTAGTGTATTTACATTTCGCCTGAAGCATGAAAGAGTCAAGAGTAAATATTTATCAATATTCCCTCAAGAATAAAAATCCACATCCAAATGCCACCGAGGAAATGCTACGTGCTTTGGATGCCGTGGGCCTTAAAACATTTTAACAAAATATTTCATTTTCGTAGAGGAACAAAAGAAAATATGTTCAGCTGATCTTTTCTTAAAGAAACTAACGCAGACTCAACATTCCACTCCCTTTTTTTTTTTTGCACTCAAAAAGAAGAAAAAAGAAATCAAAGCAAAATTCATCGCCTGTCTAACTGTCCCATTTTACTGTAAATACTAAAAATGGCTTAAAATTTACAAAAACTATAATCTTACTTGGCAGCTTAAATACTTTTAACACTGTTATTTTCAAGTTATGAAACACGCAATGACGTAAGAGTTATAATGCTATACGCCATTGCTATTTTGTACCAATAAAGCTGCGTTGGCATATGATAATATCAAAACTTCGGCTGACGGGTGACACAAAAAAGAAAGGAATGTGAAAACAAGATTGGATGGTGCATTATGTGAATAGAGGAAGAACAAAAGAATTGGAAGGATATTACAGAAGTTAATGATATGACCACTAAATGAAAGCTGCTTTTCAGCCAAAAACAACAGTAAGACCTGACTCCTAATGTCCACCACCCCCTACCCTACCCCACCCCAGTGGGATGGCAGCCATATGAATTGGGTGGCTCAAGTGTAGGTCAGAGCCAAACCTATTTTGATAAGACTGAGCACAATCATCCCAACTCCAGTCATCTTGATGGACAAGCCGGAGAGAATGCAGAGACTAACTCAGAGACCAGGTCACCCCTGGAGCCCACGGGTCAATTCGAAGAGGCAGTCTAGCCCCTGGGGTCTTAATAAGACTAGCATACCCAGGACCCACTGAAAGGAGGTCGGCCATTCAGGAGATTATCGATGACTCACCGACCTGGGATGTCACCTGAGCCAAACCTCACTGAGGCTCACTCACTCTGACCTGCCAAGGACTCACACTCTGTCACTTCTAGTTAAGGATTGATTTTAAGGAAAATGCCGAGTAACTGCTCTGTTTTCGGCTGTTCAAATACTAAATCAAAAACAAAAGATACTGGAGTGAAATATTTTTGATTTCCAAAGGACGATGAGTTAATTAGCCAGTGGAAAAATGCATGCCGTCGTGCAGACACAATAAACCATAAACATGCAGTCATCTGTTCAGATCACTTTGCCGCCGACGATTATGCAGACGACATGAATTCACGTTTTTTAAATTGTGAACCGAGTAGGAACAAAAGAACATTGGAAAAAGATGCTGTGCCATCTCTTCATCTCCCACGTGGTTAGTACAATATCTTTAACTATAATGACCTTTTTATTTGTGTTTTTCAAATAAATCTGTTCATATGCTCATAGAGTATATAAAACAAAAAATATCTCCCTAATGTTGTTCTTGTCCTTTTTTCAAGAGTGCTTATAACCTCACCATCTGCTTCAAGAGAAGGAAGAGTGAAGAAACGGAACGATAAGAAGAGTGTGCAAGAACTTTGTCAAATGAGCAATGAAGACAGCAGTGGTTTTGTTACGACTGACATTGCAGCTGAAACTGCAACCGAGTGCCCTGGACAGTGCTGATGAATCTTCTATTTCAGAAGTGATTTCTGTGGTCATTCCAGAGGAGGTAAAAAGAGAGTTGCAACAGCTTAGGGATCAAGTGAAAAAATTGAAAGAAGAAAATTTTTTGCTTAGAAAGGAAAATACTGGACTACGAGAAAACGTTGTGCAAATTATCAGAAATGTGGTGATAAAAAGAACTGAAAGTATCTTCAGTCCATTATTTAGTACGACTCAAATAAAAGCTATTGTAACCAAAGAAAGGGTTCGCGAATGGAGTGATGAAGATATTGCCTCTGCCTTGACATTAAGAAGTGTGAGTCCCAAGTGTTATAAATATTTAAGGGTTAAAAAGGGATTTCCTCTTCCATGTGCAAGCACATTGAAAGAGAGATCGCGCAAACTCTGTTGTGAACCTGGGATTTTAGCTTCAGTGATATCTTTATTGAGACCCAAAGTTAACACATTTTAAGAACCCTGCTGCTGATAGACAAATATTCGTCCTTGGTGATGTTCCACATCTTATAAAGCTTGTAAGAAACAACCTACTTGATTCTGGTTTCTATTTAGAAAATGGGGAGTATGTATTAGATTCTAGTATTCGTGAAATGATTAATTCTAACTTTCAGGTCCAAACATTGCGTGCGTGAGGAAACTACCACTACTCTAACCATTAGTTTAGATAATAAATTCCAGCATCAGCAATGGTATCCCTACCTGATAATAAAAAGACAGTAAGGAGGGAGTTATAGTAATTAGACAGGCAGATTGAAGAAAATTAATCAAGTTGGAAAGGGCCTGAAGTAATAAGGAGAAAGAGAGCCTTCTTGCCCGTCACAGCTTCAACATCGTATAGATTTCAAGGCGAAGCCAAGTGACTTGGGCAAGGAATTCTCTCTGAAGAAAGGGAGTCTGTTTTCATTCATTCCAATAGACTGAAGGCCAAGATATGGGATCCGTCTCCCTCATATTTTGAGTAATTTGTGGGACATATTTGAATTAAACTGAAGTGTTCTTAAAGTTACTGACAACAGAGGCATGTTTTGATTCAAGGCTTGTATTAAACGTCCATCAACTTTTTTTGACAGCATTTGAACTTAATCATTCTGCTCACAATTTCTGAGATATCCTGTTAAAATTCTTTCAAGGGGAAAACTTTGAAGCTTCCAAATACCCAACTTTACAGTGAACAAACTTATCATCGGGCCACTGATCCACAAGATGACGCTCTTTTGAACTGGCAAAATGTTTTTTTCTGTTTTGATGCTCATGCAAAGTTCTAGAAGAGAAGGAGGGTCAATAAACTGATGTTGCTCCCTACTAGTTTCCTAACTGCGTAAATGCAAGAAGGGCATCTCATTGGAATCTCTTTGTATAAGAAGTCGTAGAGGCACTTGTGAATACAGGACCCCACACCCCGGCCCCCTTTACAAACAGTAACTGCCTGCCTCAGTATTCCCATCGGGAAAGGTCTGAAGCTAGATCAACCAAGCTGCCAGAGTTAAATTAACTGCCGTGCTAGGACGCCTTAACTGTAACTCAACATTCTGAGGCGAATTTTTCCCGACCTGCTTTGGAAGACTTTTAGGTGCTATTAGAAAGTTACACCATACATCTTGGTATGAAGAAGCAATGTGCCATGCCAAACTTTGAGCATTTCTTACAATACCTGGGTCACGACATATCCATTAGTTTTATATATAAAAGAAGATAATGTTGTT
>NC_087203.1:38108641-38123641 GCF_015104395.2 Macrobrachium nipponense
ATAGATATAATATATATATATATATATATATATCCATATATACTATTTTACCTATATAAACATATATATATATATATATAAATATATATATATATACTATATAATATATATATATATATATAACCTTCCACTAGGATTCCCACCTATAGCAACCTAACCCGGTCGGGTCCCAACGCTTGGCGTCCAAACCCAGTCATATCCCGGCCGGGGTCCCACCTCTAGTACAATGATCAATTCACCTCCCGGCTGGGGTCCCTACCCCTGGCAGCCCAACCCTGTCACCCAACCAAGTCAGTTCCCCACTGGGAGCTGCAGGTCTGGCAGCTCAACCAAGTCACCTCTCCGCCGGGGTCCCCACCAACGGCAGCCCAACCAAGCCAACTCCCCACTGAGGTTGCCAATCCCGGCAGTCCAAATCAATCACCTCCCCACCAACTGGCCTGCCCGTCCTGGGACGCCCGGCGGGCCAACTGGCCAGCCGCGGGTCCCGGGACGCCCGGCGGGCCAACTGCCCCGCCACGGGTCCTGGGACGCCAGGCGGGCCAACTGGCCCACCCGTCCCGGAACGCCCAGTTGGCCCGCCAGTCCCGGAACGCCCGGAGGGCCAACTGGCCCGCCCGTCCCGGGATGCCCGGCAGGCCAACTGCCCCACCCTGGGTCCCGGGACACCCGGCGGGCCAACTGGCCCTCCCGTCCCAGGACGCCCGGCAGGCCAACTTCCCCGCCCGTCCCGGACGCCCGGCGGGCAAAACTAGCCCGCCCGTCACGGGGCGCCCGGCGGCCAACTGTTCCGCCCGTTCCGGGCCCATGGGGGGGCCAACTGGCCCGCTGTGGGTGCCCATCCCCGGACGCCCGGCGGGCCAAACTAATGGCCGCCGCGGGGTCCCCGGGACGCCCAAGCGGGCCAACTGCCAGACCGGGCCCTGGGTCCCGACGCACCCAGCCCAGCGGGCAACTGCCCCACCCTGGGTCCCGGGATGCCCGGCGGGTGGCCAACTGGTCCCGCCTGTCCTGGGGCACCTGGCTGGCCAACTGGGCCAGCCGCGGGTCCCGGGACGCCCGGCGGGCCAACGTGGCCCGCGCGGGTCCCGGGACGCCAGGCGGGCCAGTTGGCCCGCCCGTCCTGGAACGCCCGGCAGGCCAACTGGCCTGCCCATCCCCACCCGGAACGCCTGGAGGGCCAACTGGCCCGCCTGTCCCGGGACGCCAGGGGGGCCAACTGGCCCGCCCGTCCCGGGGACGGCCGGCAGGCCCAGTTTTCCGCCCATCCCGGGACCCGCGGCGGGCCAGTGCCCACCCGTCCCGGACCCACGGGGGGCCAACTGGCCCGGCCGCGGGTCAGGACACCCGGCGAGCCAACTGGCGCCGCGGGTCCCGGGACGCCCACGAGGCCAACTGGCCGCCCGCGGTCCCGGGATGCCCAGCGGGCAAACTGCCACCTTGGGTCCCGGGATGCCCGGCGGGCCAACTGGCCCGCCTGTCCTGGGGCCGCCTGGCTGGCCAACTGGCCAGCCGCGGGTCCGCCGGGAACGCCAGCGGGCCAACTGGGCCCGCGGGGCCCGGACGTCCCGGGAGGCCAGGGCGGGCCAACTGCCCGCCCGTCCTGGACGCACCCGGCGGGCCAACTGGCTGCCCATCCCGGAACGCCTGGAGGGCCAACTGGCCCGCCTGTCGGACGCCAGGCGGGCCAACTGGCCCGCCTGTCCCTGGGACGGCCGGCAGGCCAGTTCCCGCCCATCCCGGGACCCGCGGCGGGCCAGTGCCCGGCCGTCCGGGACGCCCAGCGGGCCAACTAGCCCGCCACCGTCCAGGGACGCCCCGTCCCGCGGGCCAAACTGTCCACCCATCCGGGACCCACGGGGGGCCAACTGGTCCGCCGCGGGTCCCGGGGACGCCCGCGGGCCAACTGCCACGCCGCGGGTTTCCGGACGCCCGGCGGGCCACTGCCACGCCGCGGGTCCCGGCGGGACGCCCGGCGGGCCAACTGGCCCGCCCGTCCCAGGACCCGCGGTGGGCCAGTGCCCGCCTGTCCCGGGACGCCGGGTGGGCCAGTGCCCGCCCGTCCCGGGACCCTCTATGGTAAAAATTATGAATTGACAGTGAGGATTTAAACCAAAGACGAAGAAAACTATTGAGTTTAATAAGTGAAATTATAAATGTTGAACTGCCGTTTCTCGTCTTGAGAGGAAATCACCCAAAGAGCTGTCTTCAGATGTATGCACCACTTCCTCTCCACAGTAACTCATCTACCATATGTAAAGGACCTAAAATAATAAAAAAAAGAATATACGCTCTTGAAAAGAATCAATTTAACGTAAGAAATAAATCGACGAATTTAACGAGAAGGGAAAGAAATTCAGCAAGCTAGCTTCGTGAAAACGTAAATTTCGTAAATGAACACTCGTTACTAAATAAGAAAAAATATATTTGAATTACGTTCGTAGTTAATCTTAGTCAAAATGAAACTCTACTGGTTTATAAACCAAAGGCACAAGTATAATGGTAATTATAATGATAAAATCCTTTACTTTATAATTTTTCGACGTGTTGGCGACCATAATTTAAACTATAATAAGCGTAAATTATATCTAAGAAACAGATCAATCCTTTTGAGCCTGCATAAGGTCTCTCAACTGACTTACGTTTCTTTAGATCCTGGTCTTTCGTGGTAAGATAAGAAGTCCAGTTACTCGCGTTGCCTCTCTCCGAACATGAAATCCTATCGCTCGGCCTAGGTGGAGTTTATCGCTCCATGACACTTGAAAACTCCAGGGTAAAAAATAATGTCAGAAGATCTCAAAGGTCTGGTCCATCCACTCCGGATGCTTTCTGTGTGGTCTCTGGACTGGAATCCGACTCTCCTCCGCTGGAAAAACTGTCCTACTGGCATGCCTCTGGCTGGAATCCTGACTCTCCTCCGCTGGAAAAACTGTCCTACTGGCATCTGCCTCTGGCCTGGATTCTGAACCGCTGAATATAAATACTCAAAAGGCAGAGTGAGTGGATATTTAACTGTCAAACTGTCAGTTTCAAGAACTATTCAGGCTCAATAGTAAACAAAGTCGCAATTATCCTATTACCATAAACAAATTACCATTAACAAATGCCCATAGTTCCAACCACCACCAAAGTAAACAAAAGACATAATGTACTTCTCAATACAAACAGAAATATACGAAAAGCATAAAGATATTTCTTTACACTCCACACCAAGGGTTCTACATTTAATTTTTTGTTAAATGTAGAACTCTGGAATAACTAGAAAAATTTCAGCCTTTTCTTTTACATTCCAGGCCAAGGGTTCTACATTTCTATCCTTAGTAAATGTAGGACTAATCCCAAATTATATATGAAAATATATATATATAATTGTGAAATGAGCAAAATTATGTACAGTTAATAAACCAGCTATATACAGTTATGTTCCTGAAAGGTTCCTCAAATGTCACTGATCATACCTCGAGTCTTTTGCGTGCTTTGCACAGCAGCTTTCCTCTTGGGCCTCTCTTTTTTCTGAGGCTTATCTTCCCCTAGGTTTGCCGTGGGATCGGTAATATTAACAGAAATATGATCTTTCAATGTTTTAATATTTGATTGTGACATTTCATTGCGCGTTAATATGGGATTAAAGATGTGACGTGGCGTCGAACCATCTCCCTGTTTTTACCTTTAAGCAGAACAGCGTCAGTTACTTCATCAATTACGTTGGTTTTAAATGTCTTTAACAACTGCCAATGGGAAATTAGTAGTTTGCAATTCTCTTCTTTTATCATACAATGTCCCCTACTTGTCATTTGTTGTGGGTAACCGGCTTATATCTACTTTTATCATTGACCAGCCTGAGACATCAAATGATTCAAAAATTCTGCATTGTAGGTTTCTATCATATGTGAGCGCACTTTCTTCAGTTTCTCATCACTGGTTCTTATGGTATCAATAGGGTCAGTGTTTAAAGACCAATCAGGATCATTGCTAGTGTGAAGCGGCTGCATGGCTGGAATAAGATTCAAAGACACTAAGTCCAAGCCATGTATTAACTTCTCTGGGGTAATAGGGTCTGGAATTACGTCATCACTGGTATCTCTTAGACCTTCCGAGAAAGCAATAGGCCTTCGATTAACCAGGTGAATAGTTTGTGAAACCACAAACTCAAAATCTCTGTACTGAAGAACATTTTTTCTTGATTGAGCAATGAAGCACTGGCGGACCATCTTCACATACTTCTACTATCCCCCAAGAGGATGATGGCCTTTAAAATATTGCTCAAATTTTTAATGGACGTACTCCTTGTTCTTCAAAAAAAAATTCTGGGTTTCTGGATCATTCAGAAAGTCAGTAATTACGTTAGCTCCTGCAACTAAGGATGAACCAAGATCAAGATAAACATAATTCACCGGCTCCATATTCAAATGAATGAAGCTGTAAAGCTCTAATGACTCACCTGAGGTCATGTCAAGACAAACTTTTAAATTAATAGCCCTCGACCAAAGGCAAGTTATGCAAAGAATCCAGACTTTCACCTTTTTGCCATGTAAGTACAAAGTAAGGGCCTATGTGATCTATGAATATTGTACGAAAGGGAACACTAGGTGGTTCTTGTCTGAATAACCTGTAGGAGATTGATTTAGTTTAATAGCTCTCTGCTTCAGTTTTTCTACAAAGTATGCATTCTTGCAGGATGCGTTTCACACAGAGAAACAGTGTGGAATCCAAAATTGTCTTCTTAATTCAGACAAAACCTTGTAACAGCCTGAGTGATACATTTTCCTCATGCAAATCTAAAACA
Source organism: Macrobrachium nipponense (assembly GCF_015104395.2). NCBI lineage: Eukaryota > Metazoa > Arthropoda > Malacostraca > Decapoda > Palaemonidae > Macrobrachium > Macrobrachium nipponense. The sequence continues at coordinate 38,113,428 of NC_087203.1, forward strand.
ATTAATTTTGTGATGTAGCTATTTCTTAGGGAGCAAAACAGGAAATCTGTAATTCTTATCATTTTTCCATCTTGAGAATTTGCTGTTTTCACTCTTAGAATTCCCTCATTATCAGGATATACATTGAGTTGATTAACAATGTTTGGGATATCTTTAACGAACTTAGAATCACTGTCAAAATACCTGAATACCTCGGGAAAATAAATGTGCTGTTCTAATTCTAATTATGTATTAATTGCCCTGGCATATAAGTTTTCGTCAAGAACTTTCAGGTTTCCATACCTCTCAGGATACTTGGAGTAAAGTTTGCATTTTAGGCTCCCCAATAAAACTTAAGCACGTACCTATGAACAGATACAAGCCTCGACAAACTGGAAAACCTGTTCACAGTCACCAAGTGCTCCGGTTCTCCCTTACCGGCTGCACCAGTAGTAATTTGGCCGGATTTGAAAGACCCAGAACACCCGCCTGTTGAAGCTAAATGTTCTGCACATTCCTCTTCGGTGGAGCCGAAATTAATTTGATTGTAATTCTCCGAAACACATCCACTGTTTTGCACTGGGGTTTGGTACAATGATATTAATTATATCACTGCGACTTGAATAGAAGTTAGCAGATTCTTTCAAAAACACTGGCCCAGAGAGGAGTTAGACTTAACGGTAGTTTTATATGAAGCTACACGAGTGACAACGTCCGCTGGATTTTTCAATACCTGAAACAAATTGAAATCTTATAGGATGCGTCCTCACACAAGGTACTTAAATGTTCTAACCTATTACGAATAAAGGTGCTGTGTTTATGCATCTTATCTAATTTATAACAATAGCAATTAATCCAGGATAAGACACCAAGCTATCAGAAAACAGATGGAGTTCTTTGATGTTGATTGCTTCAACACATGAGGGCCCAGTTAATTCCTTATAGATATCTATTAACACTTCTGCACCCAAAGTAATGGCCTGAAACTCAAGGGAAGGCATGCTCTCCAGATAATTGCTTGTTCACAAAACGGTTCTTAGCTAGAATAAAGTTCACTTCTAATGACTGGATATCCTGAATAAAGATAACAGTTCCGTATATATCCTTACTGCTATCGGTAAAGGCAATCAGTTTATATTCTCCATTTCTCTGGCCAACAAATCTTCTAATTCCGAGGCTGGGAGAGGAATTTACCTGTCGACATATGTTTTTCCATTCTTTAATTTCTGCATCCGGCAATTTGGAGTCCCAGGTACAGGACGAATCACATTGTAATTTATGTAGAAAGAGCCGTGCTCGATTCAGAATGGGCAAAGTAAAGCCAAATACATCATAGTGACTGGCAATAGTTTTCAAAACATTCCTCTTTGTATTTGCCTCACCATCTAAAACTAGAGGCTTAGTGGACAGGGTATCATCAACTCGATCCCATAAGAGCCCCAATAATCTGACTGATCTGCTAGTTTTCTCTCCAGAGCTGTTATCAATTTCCTCTTGAATTTCAGTATCATTTGTTACAAACTGCTGAAGATAAAATGTATAGGGCTCAAATATTCCTTTTAACTCTTGAAAGGCCCACTTCAATTTTTCACTATTATTTGCAGTAATACTGCCATTATCCATATATATTAATGAATAAATGTGTCTTTTAAGCAAATTTACCTGGTCATCATCATCAGTGTCAATCATCAAAATTTTATATAGTCCAAGTAATAATATGCATGGGGAACAAACAAGACCAAATGGAAGTCTTAAGCTATGATATGCAACAATACTGTAATCTCCTTTCTGTACATTACGATGCCATAGAAAAAGTAACTTGCTGGAATCTAGATCAGAGAGGCATATGTTGAGAAAGGCTTTTTTAATATAAACACAGGAGTTTGGAATCAAAGCGTAGCTGTAATAAAGCTGTGGTGATCTTTTGGTTTAAACAAGGTCCACTCAACATAGCTTGATTGTGACTCATGGTTACTCCCTGTAAAGGATTATTTTCACATAAATTAGATAAAAATACTACTCGGCATTTTGTAGTGTCACGCTCTGGTTTAAATACTGCCATGTGGGCCAAGAAACTGTGATTTGGATTTTCCTCTAAGTACTGATCAAGGTTGTCAATTCTTTCTATAATGCCTAGTTCAGATTGCTCTCTAAAGCATTGGTCGATTAATTTCAACTTACTCCATCACCCTTAGAGTATCTTTGGAAATTGAATTTAGAATTTTATAGCTAGTTTTTATTTTGCCCTAGCAAATGCTTCACTTTGTGATTCCAGATAGTGGCATGATTAACCTGCCGTCTTCATTACGCCTTGTATTTTGAAGAACATAATTTATTATTCTTTCGTTTTCAACTACCTTACCGGGAAATATTTGCGTGTCATAATTTAAGGTATCTGTGCAACACTTGTCAAGGATCTCTTGAGTAGCTCTTCCCAAGGAAGCATAGTTGATTCTCCCTGCATCGTTCACTATTATCCTGCTTCACTTTCAGTCAGATCATCACAATCTAGGAGAGGATCTAAAGAATTATGACTTGAAAGGGCAAGATCCTCACAGGTATACAAAGCACTTCAGCTTTTGTCTTTTCTTCCCCAAAACAAGGAGGAGGTGCTTCAAATTGCTCCAAATTTTGATCTGTGTTACCCACTAGCATTACACCTGCGGCAGTCAAGGAATAAACCGACGGTGCATCATTCTCATTACCCCCAAATGAAACTGTTGTTTCAGGAAGACAATAAGCAAAATTTGACCCAAGAATAAAATCTATGTTATTAATTTCATCTTTTCCGTCCTTCAGAAATCATCAGCCGAAGAATATCCCCTGTTCATAAATTCCCGAACAATTTCTGCAGCCAGGCAATTTTCAATGAAGTGTGAATAGATGGCACACCGTTGCTTCAATCTCGTAAATATGATCTCCAATCATCAAAGGCACTTTGTAAGACTTAGTATGATAAACTTTGGAAGAGTTAAATCCATTGATTTTGATTCTGAGATCAGAATTTATGACAGGCAAGTTTTCATACTTTGCCCTCTCCTCTGTTATGAAGTTTGACTGACACCCGCTGTCCCTCATGCAACGAATCTTTGTCTCTCCCTGAAGAATGCAAGAAAAGGTAGGGAGTATTGCGTGGCTACAGTCTGTGACTTTGAACGACTCAGAAAATTTCTCAACAAATATCATACTTGAATTACTCTCCTTCACAACTCGATCACTTTGTTTAGAATTTTCCTTTTTCAATTTTACATTACTTTGACCACTATCCCTCAGGACTCCACTGCTTTCTTGGCTCATGCATAGAAATTTGAAGTGCCAAGCGCCACAATCGCAACGCTTCCGGAAGTGAAATTTGCAGGTATCCTCATTATGATCCAACCTGCCACATTTTATACAAGCCTTCAAATTTCTTAGCTTGTTGATTTTTAACCTAGGTTCAGGATACTTTTCACACTTGTGAATGGGATGAGAGGAGTCACCATCCTCATTACATAAAGGACACACTTTGAAAACGTTGAGTGACGAGCCTGTTTGGTAATTAACATTTGCAGCAAAACTCGTAGCTCTCTTAGGACAAAGTTCTCTTGCTTTCTGCTTAATTTTATACTGTCGTTGACTGGTTAAGTACCTTTCAGTGGCTTCAAAAAATTTATCTTTTATCTGATTCAAAGATGGCCTGGTTTCGTTGGTGACATGAATTAAATGAGATTGGAAGTTCTCATTTAGACCATGCCAGGCAAAATACTGTAAAATATCCTCTGAGGTTATTTTCAAAGCGCTAATGGATCCGCAAATAGAATTAATTTTCCCTATGTACTCAAACGGTTCTGTATTGTAATAAAGCTTCAGATTCGACATTTGTTTGATGACGTTGAATTTTCTAGTGACGGGAGAGGCTGAAGCATTCAACAAAAGCTCTCTTGCTACGTTATAAGAATGCTGTATGCTGTCCAGGGAATTTATCAAAGATAAGGCACGCCCTGAAATTTGCTGTTTCAAAAGTAAGAATTTATCGTAGTCAGAATAACTGAAGCGTTTCGTCGTATCTTCAAATTGCTGAAAGAACCTAATAAGATCCTCTCCCTCTTCACTTGTAAATTTAGGTAAAGGGGCAGTTGCACTCTTAAGCATGCTGCTCAATGTGCTTCTAGAAACTTCTGGACTGGAAGGATTTGGACTGGATGTAGCCAGATGAGACAGAGTAGACAACACATCACTGATCTTATCTTCATACTTACAACATTCTTCATTTCTTTATCATTTTCAGCTATGGCTTTCGTCTCATCCTCGGAGTTTAATTCCCATTTCAGGGTTCGAATGACCGAGTCGGCCTTTTCAAGCTCATCCTTGAGTCTTTTCAATTTTCTAACAAGGCAGTCTCTCTCCTGAGGAGTATTATTACCAAAACTGTCTAATTCAGAATGAACACGGTTGACCTGTCCTCGATAGTTAGCCTAGAACTATCAGAAATTTCAAGTCTTTTGACATGCCTGCGATCCCCTTACAAACCAATAAAGAAATGAATATATATAGAAAGTCGCAATGACTCACTCAAAAAGATTGAACTAGACCTCCCCCGACAGAAAACTGCTCAAGGGGCCAATGGAGAGTCGTTAAGACCTCTAACTAAAAGTAACCAGTTGTTAAAAACAACCCTAAATCACCAAAACAATTTCGAATGGCCCGAGCAGATAAGAAAACAAAGGACGGAGAAACGGCAACAACTAGCAAATAACCAACAAGTCCCTGTGTTCGCCTATGGTAAAAATTATGAATTGACAGTGAGGATTTAAACCAAAGACGAAGAAAACTATTGAGTTTTAATAAGTGAAATTATAAATGTTGAACTGCCGTTTTCTCGTCTTGAGAGGAAATCACCCAAAGAGCTGTCTTCGGATGTATGCACCACTTCCTCTCTCCACAGTAACTCATCTACCATATGTAAAGGACCTAAAATAATAAAAAAAAAAAGAATATACGCTCTTGAAAAGAATCAATTTAACGTAAGAAATAAATCGACGAATTTAAACGAGAAGGGAAAGAAATTCAGCAAGCTAGCTTCGTGAAAACGTAAATTTCGTAATGAACACTCGTTACTAAATAAGAAAAATATATTTGAATTACGTTCGTAGTTAATCTTAGTCAAATGAAACTCTACTGGTTTATAAAACCAAAGGCACAAGTATAATGGTAATTATAATGATAAAATCCTTTACTTTATAATTTTTCGACGTGTTGGCGACCATAATTTAAACTATAATAAGCGTAAATTATATCTAAGAAACAGATCAATCCTTTTGAGCCTGCATAAGGTCTCTCAACTGACTTACGTTTTCTTTAGATCCTGGTCTTTCGTGGTAAGATGATAAGTCCAGTTACTCGCGTTTGCCTCTCTCCGAACATGAAATCCTATCGCTCGGCCTAGGTGGAGTTTATCGCTCCATGACACTTGAAAACTCCAGGGTAAAAAATAATGTCAGAAGATCTCAAAGGTCTGGTGCCACTCCACTCCGGACTGCTTTCTGTGGCGGTCTCTGGACTGGAATCCTGACTCTCCTCCGCTGGAAAAACTGTCCTACTGGCATCTGCCTCTGGCCTGGATTCTGAACCGCTGAATATAAATACTCAAAAGGCAGAGTAGTGGATATTTAACTGTCAAACTGTCAGTTTCAAGAACTATTCAGGCTCAATAGTAAACAAAGTCGCAAATTATCCTATTACCATAAAACAATTACCATTAAACAAATGCCTCGTTCCAACCACCACCAAAGTAAACAAAAGACATAATGTACTTCTCAATACAAACAGAAATATACGAAAAGCATAAAGATATTTCTTTACACCCGCGGCAGGCCGGGCCTGCGTGTCCCGCCGGATCGAAAGGAGGCGGGCCCGGCCCGCGCGTCCCGCTGGGACGTAAGGAGGTGGGCCCGGCCCGCGCGCCCCGCCGGGACGTAAGGAGAGGGCGTGGAGGAGGGCCCAGCCGACTCGTCCGCCGTAACGAGCTAAGGAGGCCTCGCCCGGCCCGCGCGTCCCGCCGGGACGTAAGGAGGCGGGCCCGGCCTGCGCGTCCCGCCGGGACGTAAGGAGGCGGGCCAGGCTTCCCGCGCGCCCCCCCTCCCGCCGGGAGCGTAAGGAGGCGGGCCCGCCTGACGCGCCCTGCGTCCCGCCGGGAAGTAAGGAGGAAGGAGGCGTACCGCCACTGCCCGCCCGTCCCGCCGGGACGTAAGGAGGCGGGCCCAGCCCGCGCGTCCCGCCGGGACGTAAGGAGGTGCCCGGGGGGGCCCGGCCCGTGCGTCCGCCGGGACGTAAGGAGGCGGGCCCGGCCCACGCGTCCAGCCGGGACGTAAGGAGGCGGCCCCGGCCCGGCCTGCACGTCCCACCCGCGGACGTAAGGAGGCAGCCCGGCCCGCGCGTCCGCCGGGACGTAAGGAGGCGGGTCAGTGCCCGCCCGTCCCGGTACGCCCGGCAGGCCAACTGGCCTGCCCATCCGCGGGACGCCCCCGGGGCCAACTGGCCCGCCCGTCCGGGATCCGCAGCGGGCCAGTGCCCGCCCGTCCCGGGATGCCCGGCGGGCCAGTGCCCGCCCGTCCCTGGACGCCCGGCGGGCCAGTGCCTGCCCATCCCGGGACGCCCAGCGGGCCAGTGCCCGCCCGTCCCGGGACCCAAGGGCCAGTGCCCGCCCGTCCCGGGACCCAAGGCAGGCCTTTGCCTGCCTGTCCCGGGACCCAAGGCGGGCCAGTGCCCGCCCGTCCCGGGACCCAAGGGCCAGTGCCCGCCCGTCCCGGGACCCAAGGCGGGCCTTTGCCCGCCCGTCCCGGGACCCAAGGCGGGACTTTGCCTGCCCGTCCTCGGGACCCAAGGCCAGTGCCCGCCCGTCCCGGGACCCAAGGCGGGCCTTTGCCCGCCCGTCCCGGGACCCAAGGCGGGCCTTTGCCCGCCCGTCCCGGGACCCAAGGCGGGCCTTTGCCCGCCCGTCCCGGGACCCAAGGCGGGCCTCGCCCGCCAGTCCCAGCTAATAACAACGCTTTTGCTTAACGTTACAACCAGAACATGCCACTGAATCTTCACAGGTCTCCAGGGCATTCTCTCAATCCTCTGCTTCTTCTCCTGGCACCTTCACCAATCCTATTCACTTCTCTCAATTTTCCTGGCTCACCTATCAATCCTCTGCTTCTGCTCATTGCACCTTCACCAATCAGACTCAATCCTCTCAATTTTCCTGGGGCTTATCTCAATCCTCTGCTTCTTCTCATGGCACCTCCACAAATCCTCTCATTTTCCTTCCGTTTCTATAATCCTCCATGAATCTTTTCTTTCTTTGTCTGTATGGTTATTCACCAATGGGCCTTCCAGGAATCAATCAAACTCGAAAAAAACATTTTAACATATTTATTTCCCTTCAACTTCACTTTCTTTCAAAATTTAACAAAGCAAATTTATTACAAATATACATCAAACTTTCCATACAACAAACATTCTCCTCAAATTTTTCACATCTTATCCGTATGAGCGAGGCCAGCCCACACTTGATCGCGCCATTCCTTCAACATCGACACTAGCTTCTGCACTTTCCAGTGCTTCTCGAATCTCCAGGCGTCTCTAGTTCTCCTGCAGGTTCTTCACGTCGCTCACCAATTTCTCCTTTGCTCCTGGACTCCGCCCTTCCTCTCCAGCGACTCCCGGCGACCATTTCCTTCCTCTAGAAGGCATGCCAGCTCCTTCCTCTTCAGTTTCGCCTCCTCAACTTCACACTTCATCCGCGCTGCTTCTTCGGTCTTTCTCCTTCTGTTGTAGGAGTTTCTCCAGCCTCTCAAGCAGGCAGTCTGCCTCTGCCAACTGCAAATGTCACTTCCCTTATCCTCGCACATAGGGCATCGTTTCTCGGCCCAATTTCCTTCGTGTTGTCCTTCAGCTGCTGATTTTCGTCTGCCATCTTGAGAATCTTGTCTTCCAGCTGCCGTGTCTCCCTCTTCTCTTGATCCTTCTCCTGATTCACAAACAACGCTTCAGCTTCCAGCAAGTGGCCCCTGTCTTGCCAGGCCTGCTGTTGCAACACCTTCGGAGTGATCTGTATTACACGTGTGGCTTCTTCCCTTCAGCCCGCCTTCTGTATCTCTTCATGCAGCTGAAGAATTATCCTGTCCAAGTTCACGCGCTGCTCTCTCTCACACTGGATGGTGTCTCGCTAGGCTGCAATTCTCTCGTTCAGTTCCTTTTCCTTGGCTCTTCAGCTCCATCATCAGTCTTCAGACGCTGCAAGTCCGGGTAACGACACATTTTCTTCAAACTTGAATCCTATGTCACCTACACAGGCCATACCCAGTTCATAAGCTCTCCTCTCTCTCTCTCGATTTTTAGTTGCTTTTCTATATTCCACGAGAGATATTTTGATTTATCAAAATATACCAGGAAAGATTCTGAAAGATTTTTAATTATGTCTTGTCTCTTGGTGTTATAAATTGCTGAAATATCTCTCTCTCTCTCTCTCTCTCTCTCTCTCTCTCTCTCTCTCTCTCTCTCTCTCTCTCTCTGCTTTGTGTCCGCCCCCTCCTTTATATATATATATATATATATAGATATATATATATATATATATTTTTTATGTATCTCCTTTTGTAATCATATATACAAAAACTTTTGGCCCCTGGTTTTAGGATTCAATATTTTTCTCTTGTCTTTGGTAATAATGTAAAATTTTCTAGTTGTTTGTTCACGTGTGGCTTGTGTTTTTAAGTGTTTTGTTTTTTATTTATTTTGAAAGTGTCATTGTACTTAGTAGCTTTGCTTTTTACTGTTGATCTCTTATTAAATTAGTTACCGTCTTACTTTTATATAAAATTCGAATTTCACAGATATATTTTAATTAATCTATATAATTCTTTTAAAAAATGCATAATTTATTACTGTGCCCCATTTCAGTCTGATTTATTGTACAGAATTTTCATTTTTTCCCCTGTTTTAGCACTGAAGATGGGATTTGCATCCCGAAACGTAGGCGTTGGATACAAATAAAAGTTTTAACGAAAACAAATGCTGAAGTTTCTGCTGGCCATACTCTTTTTATTAAAGATCCGACTTTCTAGAAGCGACAATGCCATTCATTATATATATATATATATATATATATATATATATATATATATATATATATATATATATATATATATATATATATATATATATATATATATATATATATATATATATATATTATCTGGGTTACACGGACCAATCTAGCTGGGACCCACCCGTAGGGCGGGTAACCAACTAATATATATATATATATATATATATATATATATATATATATATATATATATATATATATGTATATATATGTAGTATATATATATATATATATATATATATATATAATTAAATATAATGCTCTGGGTTACACGGACCAATCTAGCTGGGACCCGCCTATGGGCGGGTAACCAACTAGTATATATATATATATATATATATATATATATATATATCTATATATATATATATATATATATATATATATATATAATCTTTAACGTCCGCCCTCCAAAAATTGATTGACTTATCCAAAATGACTTCCGCAGCGACTCTATTTTGCTGTGGACGCTGAAAATGCACAATTTCTGATGACAAGGAAAAACTTTATCCGCGAATCAGTCAGTCAACCCTTGACGTGCTCGACAATTACTTTCAGTCATTCATCTTTTAGGATTAGTATGAATAGAAATTTAAAATCATGCTATAATTCAAAATTGTTAAACATATCTTGCTTTCTCTACAAAGGTGAAACGCATTTCAAGGTTTAATTTAACACTGTAATTTTTGTGCTAAGTAATGACTTGCAAGTCTGAAAAGCTTTTGGTTTCTTAAAGTTGTTATAAATTCCTCAGACCAACAGTGAGAACTACACAAATTCTTCTGACCAAATAGTGAAAACTATATAAAAATTCTTCAGCCAAAACAATGAAAACTACACAAAAACTCCTCAGTCAAAACAATGAATACCCCATATACATTCTCCAGGCAAAACAATAAACACTATATATAAAATCCTCAGTCAGAACAATGAAAACTACAAAAATTCCTCAGTCAAAACAATGAAAACTACAAAAATTACTCAGTCAAAACAATGAAAACTACAAAAATTCCTCAGTCAAAACAATGAAAACTACACATAAATTCCTCAGTCAAAACAATGAAAACTACAAAAATTCCTTAGTCAAAACAATGAAAACTACAAA
>NC_087203.1:38128641-38145914 GCF_015104395.2 Macrobrachium nipponense
ATTGTACATCGGATTGAACAACAACAAATCGACATAATGAAAAAAAAAAGAAAAAAAGATTCATAACATTGCTGGTAATTGTCTAAAATCTTAAATTATAAGGAACCGAACTATAATCGCAGACATTCTTATGGAGTACTGAGGAAGGTTTGCACATTTCCCTCTTAATAATACCAAGGAGTAATTCTTCAGTGAGACCACGAAGACACATTCCTTGCAACTCGCAAGGCTTGTCTGGAGGACTAGTTTTTAAATGCCTGCTGAACTCTGGAGCAAAGCGACGTTCGCGCTGTTGGACAGCTAAGTGAAAAGAGGCGAAAGGGCCTATATTATATTGAAGAGAAAAAGTGGAAGCAATGCCGTTTGTCAAGAAATAGTTTGCCTATACAGATTTACAAAGAAGATGGTCGTCTCTTTCAAGTCCCTTTAAAATCAAGGAAATAAGCTCCTTTTACAGCTTCCACTATAAAGTGAAGGGGTTGGCTTTATAAAAATGTCAAATACATGTTATCCTTGACTGTTGTGGTTGTTATACATGCGACAAGTTTCCGCTGTACTTCTTTTGCCAAAGAATGGCAAATAGCTCTAAACATACTCAGCTTTTGGTGCAAATTAAGTCCTGCAGGCTCAACACATATACGGAAGGCAGCACCCTCAGTTAGTCAATGCTGGGCGTGAAGCCTTAAACTTTAACTTGCTTTCAGTCTATTTGTTTGTTTGTATGGCGTTTTTACGTTCCATGGAACCAGCGGTTATTCAGCAACGGGACCAACGGCTTTACGTGACTTCCGAACCACGTCGAGAGTGAAATTCTATCACCAGAAATACACATCTCTCACTCCTCAATGGAATAGCGGAGAATCGAACTCGCGACCACCGAGGTGGGACGCCAAGCTTTCAGTCTACGACAACTGCTGAGCATATTTCAACTGATAAGCATTACAGGCCGTCGGTTCAGGTCACGTGGAAACCGTCAGTCTACGTTATGGCCCCACATGACGATCTGGAACGCAGTTCACATAACTCATTCCACAGACAGTTCAAATGAGCGTGGATAGGTGGGCAAAGAAAATTAAACATTTTCAATACCATCTGCATCGCCCCTCCGCTATTGTACACTTTAGGCTGTAACTCCTTCATGATATGTATGTTGTATAACCTCATAACCTCACATATTTAAACGCATATCTGCGTTGTTCCACGGCGTGCATTACTACCGATTTCAGCGGAGGCCTGCAAAGCCTGAAACTCGAGAACCTAGTCCTAAACATAAACATTTTTGACAACCAATTTTTTTTTCTACAACTGCGTCTACAAAAAATATTTCAGCAAATCAGGCCTACAAACATCCCAGTCACCAGCGACGGATAAGCGCTCACACATACACACACACACACACACACACACACACACACACACACAGACTGCTAAGAATTCTAAAGAAAAGGTCAGAGAGAACGACCTGGAGCAAAATCAATACGGAGGCTCCCCATCCTATAAAGAGACTTAAAATCTTTTAATTTCAAAGGCAAAGCCAATCTTGCTAAGGCGCGATTCGTCGCTCATTATACCGGAGCCCTCGTAGTAGTTTACCTAATGAGATGGACAGCTAAAAATAGGTATTCAAACACGAGGCCGTCGGCGATTTTTCTTTGAAATGGCGTCCTCCGGAGTCTCTCCCACGAAGCTCGTGATGTCAAACATTTTCCGAAGCCGCTGACGCGAAATTCGGTGTAAAAAATCCTGTCCAATATTATCATTCAATTTAGAATTTTTGGGATCTGTGATAGAAAGACTTTGAGAGGCCGCACTAAGGAAACAGGTCATTTTGGGGACAATGAGTTCTAATATTAATAGTGGGGGAAAAAATGGTCGCGTACAAAATTGCTACAATAATAAAAAAAAAAAAAAGTGGGAGCAAAACGAGCTGATCTGAAATAGAAGTTTTCTCTGGCTTCGAAGTTAACCAGCGACATATTTACCCCAAATCTGTTCTGTTGAGTATTATATAAAAAAATATAGAACTCCTATTAGCAAATGATGCATGATTCAGCATACAAAAATCATCTACATGAATTAAAAGAGGATCCCATGTCTGTATGTTATGCTATGTTGAAGTGTTATATTATATATATATGGCACCTGGCATTAGGAAAGTTGTTCCCTTCTCTTTTATTATTATAGTTATATACCGAGTGGCTAAAACTCTAAACTTCTCCACGCGGCATTAAAACGAATATAATTTTCATTAGCCCCACAGCAATCACGAAAAGTTAAAATTATCCAATAAATAAAAGAGAACCCCAAAATCACAAGAGATTTGGCCGTAATTGGTGGAAAAGAGAAATGCCCCGTGATTCCCCCTTTCCTAGATTACAGTTGCATTCATCCAACTTTAATCAAAAGTTGGGTTACGTCAAAAAAAAAAAAAAAAAAAAAAAAATCTCCGGCTCTTCTTCCTCTTCTTCTTCTTTGGAGATTCATACGGCGGGGAACTTGGAAGATTAGATAACCCGGTTACAAGATTCTCAAGTTTTCTTTTTTGGTAAGCGCCTCAGCGGCGTGGTTGGTATGGTATTAGCGTCCCATCTCGGTGGTCGCGGGTTCGATTCTCAGCCATTCCAATGAGGAGTGAGAGATGTGTATTTCTGGTGATAGAAGTTCACTCTCGACGTGGTTCGGAAGTCACGTAAAGCCGTTGGTCCAGTTGCTGAATAACCACTGGTTCCATGCGACGTAAAAACTCCATACAAACATCGTGCAATGTGTAATCGCTTTTATGTACAGTGTTTACATAGGATGCGGCTACACGAGGGCACATATATACTCTCTATCTATCTATCTATCTATATCTTTCACCGAATCCCTTTTTCCTCTCACAATCTTCTGGAGTGAGGCTGCAACCCTCAGGCCCATTTCCTTGACACCAGCAGACGCCGATTTTTATTTATAGCTGGGTGGACTGAGGGCAGTAAGCCGAGAGCAATCTATGGACTAAAGTAGATTCACATCAACCGTGCATCTGGTGTCTAGACCGATCCCTTACGACACTCTTGATAGGCTGTTGATAAGCCAATCACAGGGCTGGAAACTCTCAGTCTCTCTCGAGAGAGTTCACATAGGCAGGATGTATGTTCCACCTCTCTTGAGGATTGTATATTTCAAAAGTATCTCTCAGGAGAGGTGGAACATACATCCTGAATATGCGAACTCTCTTGAGAGACTGAGAGTTTCCAGCCCTGTGACTGGCTTATCAACAGCCAATCAGGAGCACCGTAAGGGACGGGCCTAGGCATCAAATGCACAGTTGATGTGAATCTACTATAGCAAAAGTATGAGCCAAGCGCTGCACCACTCAGACACTTCAAATCCCTGTGCCAATGGACACCCACACACATATAGCTGCATTAAACATTCGCTAAACTCTTAGTCTTGAGATCGCTGAATTTAAGCAACATTGATTCTGGCCAGTACTTGAACGGCTGAGCAAAAGGAAATGCCAGATGCTATAGGGCAGGGCATGGGCCAGCACCTCATGCCAAAAAGACTTGCCGATAAACGAAAGGCTAAACCTTCCAGTATCTGTAACACCGATAACCGTTTCAAATCCAATGACATCCAATAACGTCATCAGTGGAAAATTTTTTGGCTTACTTCTACTTCTCATTGAGTTTGCGTTTCCACTGATTTACATTTCTTATCATATAGCAAAAAGTGTAAGTATTGAGCCGTAAAATGACACCATTACGAGAATTATACTGTGAGGAATAAAATAATAACACCGCTATGTCCGTAAGTGGTCAGAGAGTGATCTGTCCAATAACAAGCTGGAATCTCAGAATTTCCACTTACCTAATCTCTAATTCAGAGCAGAGTCAAACCGTGAAAACGATAGCATAAAACCCCAACAAAAAATTGGAAAAGGTTTGGTACCATCATTCTTCTAACTATGAATGGTTAACTGACTCTTTGTTGAAAGATAAGATTAAAACGGATTCAGATCATAAATTTATGTTGTACATTTCAAGGTACCCGATTCCAAGCCGAAAACTGCAACAGGACAAAATTAAAGAGGCACAAAGCTACATCTAAAGGTTTTTCGTGCATTTCAATAATAAATGCGCTGGTTGTTTCTCAAAGTAAATTTGAAAGCGTGAGTGACACCTGTTATTTTAAATATGTTAGTTAAAGGAAAACTGATAATAAGAATAACTAAGAAGAGGCTATCCAATGCCCCAGACATTATTCTAATAATCATATTTAGAGTTTTATTGGGGTTGAACGTCATACCCCATGATTTGCATCATGCAGCAGTTTTAACTAAGCCTCTGTGTTCAATAGATTCAGCTTCCACAGGTGTCTATTCTCACGAGATAAGATCGATGCAAAGGGTAACGTCACCCACATACTTGTAAGCACCCAGCTTGTTGCCAATGACAGACCACATAACTCGCCGGTAAAGCATAAAGAGTACTGGGCAAAGAACACTACCCTGGAAACACCAGTATTGGGCAAAGAACGCTACCCTGGGAACACCAGTATTGAGCAAAGAACGCTACCCTGGGAACACCAGTATTAGGCAAAGAACGCTACCCTGGAAACACCAGTATTGGGCAAAGTATTGGGCAAAGTATTGGGCAAAGAACGCTACCCTGGAAACACCAGTATTGGGCAAAGAAAAGCTACCCTGGAAACACCAGTATTGGGTAAAGAACGCTAAAGAATACCAGAGATGAAATTTCTATACTTCAGGACCCATAAACAACTACTCTTTATAATAATACTAAAATCTAGACCACCAGTTCCAACTGTCTAAGTCTGGAAGCTAGAACCTAGTCATCAACACGGCCAAAAGCTGTGCTCAAGTCAAGAGCTATATGTTACCACAATCATTATTCATTATTACTACTATTACTAATAAGCATTGAAAATAATGTGTGTTGGGTTCCCATGCAAGACGCCTAAAGACTACAGTGCCCGAGTGTGAAAAAGATAAGAACAAAAACATTTGAAAACCGCAAAGCCTCACCATAAGGGTCCTTATCCATAACTGGATCTTTCCCAAAATCTAAACACTTGTTGTCAGACACGAGGAAAACCTTAGGTAATGTTTTATCATAAACTGAGACAACTTTCTGCGCGGCCTAATCTTACAAATGAGTAAATTCCAACAGGAGATAAAAAAAAAAAACAAATGAGTAAATTCCAACAGATTAAAAAAAACAAATGATTAAATTCCAACAGGAGATAAAAAACCAAATGAGTAGATTCCAACAGGATATTAAAAAAACAAATGATTAAATTCCTACAGGAGATAAAAAACCAAATGAGTAAATTCAAACAGGGGATAAAAAAACCAAATGAGTAAATTCCAACAGGGGATAAAAAAAACCAAATGACTAAATTCCAACAGGAGATAAAAAAAGCCAAAAGATTAAATTCCAACAGGAGATAAAAAAAACAAATGAGTAAATTCCAACAGGAGATAAAAAAACCAAATGAGTTAATTCCAACAGGATATTATAAAAACAAATGATTAAATTCCAACAGGAGATAAAAAAACCAAATGAGTAAATTCCAACAGGGGATAAAAAAAACCAAATGACTAAATTCCAACAGGATATAAAAAACCAAATGATTACATTCCAACAGGAGATAAAAAAAAACAAATGATCAAATTCCAACAGGAGATAAAAAATCCAAATGACTAAATTCCAACGAGAGATAAAAAAACCAAATGACTAAATTCCAATAGGAGATAAAAAAATGATTAAATTCCAACAGGAGATAAAAAAAACCAAATGACTAAATTCCAACAGGAGATAAAAAAAAATTAAATGACTAAATTCCAACAGGAGATAAAAAAAATTAAATGACTAAATTCCAACAGGGAAATAGATGAAACTAAAAAAAATTCCAACAGGAGAAAAAATTAAAAAAAATTAAAATGACTAAATTCCAACAGGAGATAAAAAAAAATTAAATGACTAAATTCCAACAGGAGATAAAAAAAATTAAATGACTAAATTCCAACAGGAGATTAAAAAAAATTAAATGACTAAATTCCAACAGGAGATAAAAAAAATTAAATGACTAAATTTCCAACAGAGATAAAAAAAAATTAAATGACTAAATTCCCAACAGGAGAAATAAAAAACCTATGACTAAATTCCTAACAGAAGATAAATTAAAAAAAACAAATTGACTAAATTCCAACAGGATTACCATGGACTAATTCCAACAGAGATGGAAAAAAAAAAGAAATAAATTCCAACAGGAGATAAAGAAAAACCAACTTGATAAATTTCCAACAGGAGATAAAAAAACCAAATGGATAAAAAAATTTCCAACCAATAGGAGATAAAAAAACCAAATGACTAAATTCCAACAGGAGATAAAAAACCCAAATGAGTAAATTCCAACAGGAGATAAAAAACCCAAATGAGTAAATTCCAACAGGAGATAAAAAACCAAATGATTAAATTTCAACAGGAGATAAAAAAAAAACCAAATGATTAAATTCCAACAGGAGATAAAAAAACCAAATGAGTAAATTCCAACAGGAGATAAAAAAAACCAAATTGATTAAATTTCAACAGGAATAAAAAAAAAAACCAAATGATTTAAATTCCAACAGGAGATAAAAAAACCAAATGAGTAAATTCCAACAGGAGATAAAAAACCCAAATGAGTAAATTCCAACAGGGGATAAAAATCCAAATGACTAAATTCCAACAGGATATAAAAAACCAAATGACTAAATTCCAACAGGATAAAAAAAACCAAATGACTAAATTCCAACAGGAGATGAAAAAACCAAATGACTAAATTCCAACAGGATAAAAAAACCAAATGACTAAATTCCAACAGGAGATGAAAAAACCAAATGAGTAAATTTCTACAGGAGATAAATAAAAAAACAAATGATTAAATTCCAACAGGAGATAAAAAAACCAAATGACTAAATTCCAACAGGATATAAAAAACCAAATGACTAAATTCCAACAGGATATAAAAAAAAAACAAATGACTAAATTCCAACAGGAGATAAAAAACACAAATGACTAAATTCCAACAGGAGATAAAAAAAAACCTAAATGACTAAATTCCATCAGGAGATGAAAAAAACCAAATGAGTAAATTTCTAATAGGAGATAAATAAAAAAACAAATGAGTAAATTCCAACAGGAGATAAAAAAACTAAAATAGAACATGATTTTCGTTTATTTCCCGTTATCTCTTTTTCGTACGTTGGGCGTCACCATCCCAAAGCGTTTTTGCCGTTGGCGACAGCGGTATTTTTCATGTTTTTATGTTTACACCGAATGGCGAATGACAGGTCATTTATTACTCCGAATTATCTATGACAATTTTCATTCCACACGGACACAAATACAGTTACATTCGATACTTTCTATTAACTGGAACAGTTCCCGGTCAGATTACACAAGATTATTCAAACAAGGCGTGATCCAACCTCCAGCATACTCGTGGCGTGAGATAAATCTTCGGTCAATTAGAGATATTGCACCAACGAAAAAAAAAGGCTACATGTTATCAGAAATAGTTTTTCAGTACTGTTTAACATGCACATTGTTTATTTATTACATTTTCATGATAATAAATAAATCATAAAATATTCCATCATAAAATTCCTGTATCTTTAACTCAACTCAAAACACCTTTTTCAGGCCTGTTTAGGATTTCCTACAACGCCCCCTTCCCCACAAGAACAACAACTGCAGTAACAACAAAGTAGTTTATAAGCTTACTCACCAAGTAAGCGAAAATAACTTCTTAGTAGGAAAAGTAAATATACATCCATGGGAAAATATCATGAAGGGTGGAATTCAACATTTTAGAAAAAAGTTCCCATTTTGTAAGTTGCGTTTAAACAAAAGTTCTTTGTAAATTCCGTTTACAGTTAACTTACATAACATCTAGAGAGCTTCTACAAACAAAAGACCGCTCGAGGTACTTCTATAACAAGTGTAATAAAGGATATCTGAGATTAACAGTCTCAATGAGAGAGATAGAGGAAGCCAGCAAACCTACTTTAGAATGTATCACATTTATGCGAAATAATTCCCTTTATGAATTTCATGAACCTGTTCCGGGAAATGAAATGCGGCATTCAGCATTGCATGAAATATAATCGCCGAGGAATTACTAACACATGAAATTTCCCTTCTCCTGAACTAAATATAAAACAATATTCTTAGTTACCCACTACAAATACAGTCGCGTATAGAGAGGGAAAACAGTCATGTGTTTTTCAATGCGATTTTGCTCTTCATGAAAAAAATGTCACATAGATATTCAAGATATTCAAGAAGTGAAAAGACAATCGAGAAAACTTAAAAGTTTCTCTCACTCCCAACTTGGATTCGCTTCCACTCCATAGCAATGTTCCCTCCCTCTCCTCACATTAGATATCATTATTTGGAGCTGAGTTCCATATAGAATTTAGCCAAAGGCCAAGCACTGGGACCTATGAGGTCATTCGGCGATGAAATGGAAATTGGCAGTAAAAGGTATGAAGGAGGTACTAGAAGGAAAGCCTCGCAGTTGCACTTTGAATCAAGTATTAGAAGTGGGAGGAAAGTAAGATGAAGAAAGAATATGAAAGAAGGTACAGTAAAAGGAACAAAAGTGGTTGCAGCTAGGGGCCGAAGGCACGCTGCAAAGAACCTTAAATAATACCTACAGTGCACCGCATGAGGTCCACTGAAGGGATATTATTATTTTGGATATTTCGCTCACTGTACTCGCCAGGCATCAAAGTGCCAGGTTCAGTGTTTTAGTCACAAATTCTAAGGTCATCCCGTCTGAGAAGCCTCTCAACCCATTCGCTTTCAGACTCTAGAATTCTCACCTTTCTTCGTGTTTCCTGATTCCCCCAACATGCCCCGTCAAGAGTCAATTGTTAGACTAAGCGGAAAGAGAGTCTATCACTTAATTTTTACGCTACCGAGACAACTTGAGTCAGTTTTACATGCCTCCCCTTCACACCATAAAAAAGCATCCATGTACTACGGAAGACAAGAGAGGAAACAAGAGGAAGGGACAAAGTTGTGGAGGGTTAATAGCGAACGATGGCCTATCTGCAACCTCAGGGGACTGCTACTACCACAGCATTTTGTGACGACCCGCGGACCGAAGAAAGGGTCGGGTCACCAATTTTCGGTTCTAAAGTGAAGTTAGCGAAGGAGCGGGGTCCAGAGTTAGCGATGATTTTATACAGGTCGTCACTACCTCAGAAATGACGCTTGTTTGGTCTGATTTGAGAACAGAGTGTGTGTGTGTCGAGCAGGCCATAAAATGGAGAGGACAAATACGCCAAGAACTCCTTGTAAAACGTTCCGAGATGCGACACTGCACCAGATGGTGTTTCAGGGTTATGGCCACAGATGGAATTCAAGCAGATAAGCTTTTCAGGGTCTTACAATGGCGTCTTCTCCTCGTTTTCTCAACATATAAGAAAATGTAAGTCGGACTGACGAACATATTCCATTTTGGGTCTTTTACTGGAAGCAGGATGTGTGAGTTCAAAAATATGATCGTGAGAGTTGTAACAGATCTTTCTCCAAATTAAGACATTTTTTTTTTTTTTTTTTTTTGAGAATAAAATTTTTATCTGCAGGCATCTAGTTCTTTCATACTTGTGCGTGTAACCAATGTTTTAAACGAGTGTGCTCTATCGTGCTTAAAGGAAAGCAGTACTAAAATGAATCATTTTAGCCATCTTGGGGGGCTGTCACTCCTATGTGTAAACTTTTCATTTTCTGATCATCGTCATTTGATAAAAACTTACTTATTCGAGGTTCCCTTGCTACTTTATAAACTCTAGTTGCTTTTATTGGCTAATTACTTACTAAAGCAGAAGCAGAATATAATAAAAAAAACGAAGTCACTTATTTGATTTAAATTAGCATTGTCGTGAAATATTCAATATGAATCAAGTTGAAAATGATAGGCTCCGAAATCAAGGTTTAAGAATAGGTGACGAATCTTTCACAGGACTTTTTATTTTGTTTAAGACTTCTTATTCTTTTATTTAAACAAAACGAATGGACATTAAATGAAGATGAAATGATCACTAATATATGGTTTAAGACTTCGACACTCATTTCACTCTAACTGCCATAACCGATATTACTTCACTAATGGTACTACTACTACTACTACTACTACTACTATTACTACTGCTACTACTACTACTACTAATTACTATGTTATTTCATCGATTGACATCAGCTTTGCCATGCCACCTACAGTGTAACGTGTCAGCTTTATTATCTTGTTTATAATATTTTCATATACGACGCCATTCATCTAATTAAATTATCAGGTCCAGACAATAAACAATCAATTCTATTCAATCCGCCACTCGAAATGGAGCGGTTAAATTGGATACGACTTAATTTTACCTTCTCATTCTCTTCGCAAGATATTCCACTGAATTTTCAATCTTAAAAGAGAACAACCTCGTACGAGGATATACTTTACAATACGTTTTGAGTTTAACTCGATAATCCAGGATTATCTTATAGCTGTTCTCAAGGACTCAGGAATAGGAACTTAACATCACCCTCTCCATCTCCTGTATCCAGAACCACTTTGAGACAGGTCCTTTACGATCCTCTCACAGAGACGCCTCGCAGCACAGTCCTCTTCTGCCTTGTCCTAATGTGATTACTCAGCTTCATATATTCTGTCCCAAATGTCCCACCAGCCCATCGTAACTTGGCTTTCTTGTCTCGCCTTCAGCGTCTTTGTACAAACATCTTATCTAACATTAAGCGTCCTCATAAAATCTCCTGACGCGTGAACTGACACAATTTTTTTCCCTGGTGCACAATAGAATGCTCCCTTTCGCTTAATAAGTCATAAAATGGGAAATGCGCTTGCAATCTCTAACGATTCCAGCCTTATTCCAAGAATACCTTTCTCACATCGACACCTTGTAATGTTACCCTGCAGCCTTTATGAATTCGAACAACACTCTCCCCTTTAAAGTGAACTTACACTTTAGCTTGATAAAACCCCAGTCCCTAAAGTGCTTTACTTTACTAAGCTTGTTCGACGCTCCTCTTTAAACAAAAACTCGAGAAAACAGAAATAGAAAATCTCTCCACCAACATCTTCCTCTAACTAAAATAGGGGGTATCAGCCTGTGAGGTGGCCTCTCCACACTAGCGGGCATGCCCATCGGGCAAAGACAAGGAGGAGGAAGAGATTAAAGTGACATTGATAACAGAAGAGCTGCATGTCTTTGGAAGTCTGGTGTCTCTTCAAATTAAAACTTTAAAATGCCTTCGTTTCAGTAAAAACACAAAATATTACAAAATTTAAAGACCTTTTTATAATTTCAACACCATGGAACGTAAGCTAAGCGCTACTGGTTACAAAAGAGAGGTGAGAGAAGTATCTAATTTAGCGAGAGAGAGAGAGAGAGAGATATCCGTGTAAGGCAAACATTATCTTTGCTCTTCGAGTTTCAGCTGAACTCATTCTTTTTTCCATTTCCCGGAATTTCTGAAAGACAACATAATCTTTGAGATGCAGTGTTCGTGAACGCGCGCTCTCCCGTTCAGGCAGCCAATCTCGAGAGGGCGAAAAAACATACCAGTTCCAAATATGCTTGCAATTATCCCCCTCATGCACTGTCTTACAAACATCAGCAAAAGAATTGTTGGCGCTGAAAATATGTTTTTAGTTCAAGCAACACTGAATTCTTAGTTATCAAGAAAAACAGTGGCACCACATACGGTATCACTCTGCTATTCATATTATTGTCGTACTGAAAGGACTGTAAAATACTTATAATGATTGTGTTTAGAACAACTCGCTTCATGTTATCATCCATCATCATGATATTGTTAGAAGAACATATTTTATAATATACATATATTTACATATATATGACTGGTAAAAATGTTCTTTTACAACAGAATCTAATAAAAGGAGCGCATAAAAATGCCGAAATATAGAAAGTAAGTACTATATTTCAGAGACTGCTGTCTCTCTCTTCAGGTAGGTAATGAATGAGGTAAGTTACAGAAAAGGCAGTATTTATACTAAGAGATCCATCCACAGGTAGCCATTTTAGGTCACCCTCACTGATAATTTCTCTTTAATCTTCTTAAGCGTTGGTTGAAGAAAGACTTTATCTATGATATCTGAATCCCAGGCGCTCTTTGAAATGTTCAATACCTGTTTTTGTTTAATTAAGGCAGATTCTATCGTCTGGGTTTTGTACCGACATTTGCTGCTATAAATTATATGTGACAAATTCCAGTTTATTCTGTGGTTATAGTTATTTATGTGGTT
Source organism: Macrobrachium nipponense (assembly GCF_015104395.2). Taxonomy (NCBI): domain Eukaryota; kingdom Metazoa; phylum Arthropoda; class Malacostraca; order Decapoda; family Palaemonidae; genus Macrobrachium; species Macrobrachium nipponense. Next base: position 38,140,975 of record NC_087203.1, read on the forward strand.
AAAGATATCTGAGCAGTGTTGACCATACCTAACTGACCGTTTATGTTGTATTAATCTCTGGGGAAGAAGTTCTGTGGATCAGTCTCTCTTCCACCATAGGTGTGATCTACCACATTCGACCAACTACCTGATACATAGTTCATGACTTAGGGAAACAGTAAACTGTCCTTGACCATATCTCTCCCGTGCCCTCGGCTACGAGAAGTACTAAATCGTACTAAATCGTAAAATGTTTTCGAACACATCACTGGAATTACGAACGATGATTTCCTCAACGCCAGTACTCGTTGCACTTGACAAAAATTTGTATCAGTAAAACTAACTATGCGAAGTAATCACATCAAAAGTACGCTGGAGAGACACTAGTAAGATTTTAATAATCTTCAGAAAATGTAACAATAACTGATGTCAAAAGGTTAAGTTATATATGAGAGGTGTAACCCCCAGAAACAAAATAAATACTCATCCTGGTTTAGAGTAAAAGAATAATTGCTAACATTACAATTACTAAAGTTAAAGAAAATATCCTAAAGGGTTTTATGATAATATCTTTGGCATCGAGTGGGAGGGTGGTCATTTTTCTTCACAACTACTGTTGTGATAAAAAAAAATAATGACAGCCAGGAATCTAACGCAAAAGACTTATGGTAGTTTAATTATTTAAAAAAAAAAAAGACTGAACTCATATTCAGGCACCAACAAAACAAAACAAGTACAAAATGTGCTAAAGAAACCCATCGAGTTTTCTGTACAGCGTATAATGCTGCATGAAACTCTCATCCACGGCCCATGTAACTCTCAGCCGCAGCCCATGGAACTTTCAGCCAAGGTCCGGCGGTGGCCTGTGTTGTTGGCACTGTTATGATCATGGCTAACTTTAACCTTTAATAAAAAAAAAAAAAAAAAAAAAAACTAAAAAAAAAAAAAAAAAAAAACTACTAAGGCTAGAAGGCTCCATTGGTTTGTTTGATGATTGGAGGGTGGATGATCAACATACCAATTTGCAGCCCTCTAGCCTCAGTAGTTTTTAAGGTCTGAGGGCGGACAGAAAAGTGCGGACGGACAGACAAATAGCCAACTCAATAGTTTTCTTGTACAGAAAACTAAAAAGCAGACTATTATGAAAATCCGCCAAACTGTATTTGATGAAAAGCATCATTAGGACTTACAATAACCGCAATTTAATGCGAAATTGAAAAATGCCTTAACAACATCACTGAAGAAAATGAAATATCCACCAAAGCCTGCTACCGGCATCAAAAGGCAAAGCTGGCCACGCTGAGACCTTGTCTGTCTCAAGCAAATCAAGCGATTCAACACGAAAACTAGTTTTGGGACGATTATAGCTAGACTCACTAGAGAGGCCCGGTGAACGCTGTAGGTATCACGGTATTCTTGGTGTATGTAAACGTATACAGCAAAGATCCTGTGAGCATTACACCCAATTCTTTACAGCAATTTCTGTCAGCAAATACACAGTTTCACAGTAATTTCAAAAGCCGAACAAAATTTTATACTGCAGCGATGATATGCAAATAAGCATACATGATCCAAACCTGTGACCGCTTGAATGACGAATTCCCAATTAATATAAGCATAAGCGATTAAGTGAATATGCAAATTCACACGAAAACATTAGGGGCCCGGACATTTTATTTCTGAGCGAATCTGATTTGCCTCTGATTTTAATATAAGCAGCGAGGCGGACATCAAAACGTATACTGATGGGGGGGAACGTTATTTCATTGAAAATTTTTTACATAGTGGAAATTTGCTGCAAATGCATGGCATACTATGCTTATGTATAACAATAGGTCACATTTAAAAGCGCTAATTATCTAAGATTGTCAAAACGAACTCTTCATTATTTGCTCGTCTCATATTTTTGGATACGCTGTTCACTCTCAAAACATTGAAAATCTGAAAGGGAGATAACTAAAGATTCTCTTATTACGCAACCCTGAGTTATGAAGAGGCGGCTCTACTCCACTATCTAGAAGGTGAAATGGTTCATTTGAGCTCATTTACATATTTATATTGAGATCTTACAATATGAAGCTGAAAGAAGTTAGTTTTCAAGAATTTTTGTTCATTTTTAAATATTTCAAGTTATTACTTAAACTTTGGCTTACTTTAAAAAAATGGTTTACTTAAAAAAAGTTAAATGTTTTGGAAATACTACTGTCACATAGGTTTTAAAAGTACATCTATAAATACCAATAACCCTGAGTAAGGAACTTTTGAATCATAAATAAAAACTGAGGTCCGTGCGATAATGGACTTTTTGAAGAAAAAAAGTGACCCATGCAACACCACCTATCACAGAAATAAGATCTCAAGAAGCATCAACACAGCATCATAAGATGAGAAAGCCCAGCGTGACTTCTCAGCAGTGAGAACCGATGCACACTGCGTATTGCGCGGTCCTAGAGCCAGTTTGAGCCTGCCTATCTGTGGCCACAATTCCCCGTCCTCCACAACTCAGAAATTTACCAAGTTTTGCGCCCTTTGTAAAAGGGAAATTCTATTATTTGGAAACTTGCATTGAAAACTACTGACCTATTCCGCTTGCTATATACGAATGTTTCCTGATAATAATAATAATAATAATACTTTTGGCCGTGCAATTTCAAAAGTGCGAAAAACACGATATGCAAAATTTAACTTCGCGGAGCTTGACGTTGGCAATTACGAACTTTAATTGGGAATCAGGAAACAGCAGCCATAAATCGAGCCAAGCGTCATGACTTCCATTCTCATGGGGCGGTGATAACAAAATGACTGAAAAAAAAAAACATCGGGACAAATGTATAAAACAAATGTCATAGAATAAATTCGAGTGAATTCTCGGAATCTGGCTAAACAGAATTCACGGTAGAATCGGCTATGAAATCATCACATACTTTGAAAAGTACGGCTTTGGCTGAGGTGCTTTGATAGAACAGAATAGAATTTAGAATTTGGGGCTTTGATAGAACAGAATAGAATTTAGAATTTGGTGCTTTGATAGAACAGAATAGAATTTAGAATTTGGGGCTTTGATAGAACAGAATAGAATGTAGAATTTGGGGCTTTGATAGAACAGAATAGAATTTAGAATTTGGGGCTTTGATAGAACAGAATAGAATTTAGAATTTGGTGCTTTGATAGAACAGAATAGAATGTAGAATTTGGGACAAAGTCCATGACCTGGGACCTGTGAGTTCATTCAGGGTAGGAAAAGGGAAATTGAAAGTGAAAAGTTTTGAAAGGTGTAACAGAAGGAAAACCTCGCAGTTGCACTATGAATCAATTGTTGGAAGAGTGTGGAAAGTAAGATGGTACAGGATATAAACGGAGGTACAGTTAATGGAACGCAAGGGCTGCATAGAACCTTTTGTAATGCCTACAGTGCACCGCACTACCTCCCTACGGGAAAAAGAGCTTTATCTTTGTAATTATATTTTCCATGCACACATTACATATACAATATATATATATATATATATATATATATATATATATATATATATATATAATGCAAAAGCGCTTGGTATCCTTTTATTTTTCCTGTGTCCTTGGATATATATATATATATATATATATATATATATATATATATATATATATATATATATATATATATATATATATATATATATATATATATATATATATATATATATATATATATATATATATGTACATGGGCTCCAGGGTTCCAAGAAAAAGTGAAAAATTTAACAAAGAATAACTTCAGAATAAATAGATGAACAATAACAGAGATTATACTCATTCCAAATCCTTTTATTATGTCAGAAACATAGTTTGCAAATAATGTCTGGCAATTAAGTGTACAAGTAAGGAGTAGTAGATTAAGAGAGAGAGAGAGAGAGAGAGAGAGAGAGAGAGAGAGAGAGAGAGAGAGAGAAAGTTAAGTATGTCTTAGTTTTACCAGACCACTGAGCTGATTAACAGATCTCCTAGAGCTGGCCCGAAGGATTAGATATTTTTACGTGGCTAGAAACCAATTGGTTACCTTGCAACGGGACCTACAGTTTATGGTGGGATCCGAACCACATTATATCGAGAAATGAATTTCTAATCACCAGAAATCAATTCCTCTGGTTCCGCGTTGGTAAGCCGAGAATCGGACATTGGGCCGCCGGATTGGTAGCCGAGCGCGAAATCCACTCGTCCAACGAGGAACTGAGAGAGAGAGAGAGAGAGAGAGAGAGAGAGGATGGTTTATTAAACATTAATCTAATTTTTGTTTAGGGAATCTTTCCACGTTTATGTCAAGATTTAATTGAAACAAGTTCAAAATGAGACAATAAAAAAAATAATAATAAAAAACTGGACAAAACAACAAAGGAAATGATATTTCTTTTATTCCTTTTCATAAGACAACTTCCGTTCAGGAAATATCAGACAGTTTTTTTTTTTTTCTCTCTTTCTTTCTGAAGCCGGAAGGAAATGTAATGACTGAGCATAATTTATCCCTTCAAATTTCACTCTACGAAGAGCTAAAATGCATTATGGAATTACAAAATAATATAAAATTTCCACGATTCTTAACAATGGACTCAAAGAGACAGCAGGAAAAACTTCTTTATATGTAATTTATATCTATATATATATATATATATATATATATATATATTTTATATATATATATAATATATATATATAATATATATATATATATTTTATATATATATATATATTATATACATGTAAATATATATATATATATATATATATATATATATATGTATATATATATAATATATATATATATATCTATATATATATATATATATATATATATATATATATATCACCATGTACTTTTCTTTGATCTCTCTCTCTCTCTCTAGAGATGAGAGAGAGAGAGAGAGAGAGAGAGAGAGAGAGAGAGAGAGAGAGAGAGAACAATTGATAATTGCAGAAGAAATCTT
>NC_087203.1:38146414-38181414 GCF_015104395.2 Macrobrachium nipponense
AAGATTTCTTCTGCAATGATCAAATTGTTCTCTCTCTCTCTCTCTCTCTTCTCTCTCTCTCTCTCTCTCTCTCTCTCTCGAGAGAGAGAGAGAGAGAGAGAGGAGAGAGAGAGAGAGATCTACATGGTGATATATATATATATATATATATATATATATATATATATATATATATATATATATATATATATATATATCTATGTATATATATATATATATATATATATATATATATATATATATATATATTACATAGCATCACGTTTTATATACTTCGTGATCAAGTTATTCATATATATATATATATATATATTATATATATATATATATATATATATATATATATATATATATATATATATATATATATATAAATATACATATATATATATTATATATATATATATATATATATATATATATATATATATATATATATATAAAGTTGGCTGGCTTCGTGCGACAAAAGCCACTACACTGTTGTCAAGGTCGAGGAGGGTTGATGCCGACTCCAAAACAACGAATTCCTGAGCGCGACAGGGATTTGTAGGTGCAAGGCGGCGTTAACTTATATCCTCTCGTGAAAGCTGTGTGGTAAAGGCGCTTCACTGTACGTCCTGATTTCTTGGTTCCTAAGTCGCGCCCGGGAGCCGGGAGCCGACGAAATTATTATCAACTAAAAAATGACCCCTTCAGTTAACATATATGAAAATATATTAATTCTGAGGTAGAGCGAATTAATATATTAAAGGACATCTGTAGCATATATATTATATATACTATATATATATATATAGATATATATATATATATATATGATATAGATATAAATTACATATAAAGAAGTTTTTCCTGCTGTCTCTTTGAGTCCATTGTAAAGAAATCGTGAAATTTTATATTATTTTCAATTTCCATAACTGGCATTTTAGCTTTCTTCGTTTAGAAGTGAAATTTATTTGAAGGGATAAATTATGTTGCTCAGTCATTACATTTCCTTTGCCGGCTTCTTCAAGGAAAGAAACAGAAAGAGAAAGAAAAAAAATTTTTCCCAAAGAGAGACAAATAAACTGTTGCTGATATTTCCTCGAAACGGCAAGTTGTCAAAGAAATGAAAAGGAACATAAAAGAAACTATCATTTCGTTGTTTTTTTTGTTTCCTACCGTCCTTTTTATGATTTTTTTATTAATATTATTTGATTGTCTATTTTTTTGTTGATTATACTTGTCCTCATTTGCGAACCGGTTGTTTCAATTAAATTTAAATCATTGGAAACCAATAAAACACACGGTGGTAAAGAATTCTGAGTCTGAAACAAAAAATTGAGATTAAATAAAGTTTAATAAACCCAAATATCCTACCTCTCTTCTCTCTCTCATCTCTCTCTCTATCACTACATACGTCTCAACAGGGTTACCAGCCTGACGTATTGGGACGAGTGGATTTCGCGCTCGGCTACCAATCCGGTGGCCCAAAGTTCGATTCTCGGCCGGCCAACGTGGAACCAGAGAAATTTATTTCTGGTGATTAGAAATCATTTCTCGATATAAGTGGTTCGGATCCCACAATAAACTGTAGGTCCGTTGCTAGGTAACCTAATTGGTTTCTAGCCACGTACATAATCTAATCCTTCGGGCCAGCCCTAGGAGATCTGTTAATCAGCTCAGTGGTCTGGTAAAACTAAGATACTACTTAAACTCTCTCTCTCCTCTCTCTCCTCTCTCTCTCTCTCTCTCTCCTCTCTCTCTTAATCTACTACTCCTTACTTGTACAATTAATTGTTCATCTATTACATATTTATTCTGAAGTATTCTTTGTTAAATTGTTCATTTTTCTTGGAACCCTGGAGCCATATATATATATATATATATATATATATATATATATATATATATATATATATATATATATATATATATATATATATATATACATATATATATAATATATATATACACACAATATATCCATATATATAACTAATTATATATACATTATATATTATATATAATAGATATATATATATATATATATCTATAGTATGCACATATATACATATATATATATATATATATATCTAATATATTAATATATAATAATTATTATATATATAATATATATATCTATATATATATAATCCAAGGCCACAGGAAAGATAACAGGGTACCAAGCGCTTTTCCAGTTATCTAGTATGTATTGCATTAAATATATATATAATATATATATATATTATATTCTATATATATATATATATATATTGGTATTTGTAATGTGTGCATTGAAAATATAATTATAAAGATAAAGCTCTTTTTTCCCGTAGGGAGGTAGTGCGGGTGCACTGTAGGCATTACAAAAGATCTATGCAACCCTTCCGTTCCATTAACTGTACCTCCGTTCATATCCTGTTCCATCTTACTTTCCACACTCTTCCAACAATTGATTCATAGTGAAACTGCGAGGTTTTCCTTCTGTTACACCTTTCAAAACTTTTCACTTTCAGTTTCCCTTTTCCTACGCTGAATGACCTCACAGGTCCCAGCTCTTGGACTTTGTCCCAAATTCTAAATTCTATTCTGTTCTATCAAAGCACCAAATTCTAAATTCTATTCTGTTCTATCAAAGCACCAAATTCTAAATTCTATTCTGCTCTATCAAAGCACCTCAGCCAAAGCCGTACTTTTCAAAGTATGTGATGATTTCATAGCCGATTCTACCGTGAATTCTGTTTAGCCAGATTCCGAGAATTCACACGAATTTATTCTATGACATTTGTTTCATACATTTGTCCCGATGTTTTTTTTTTTTTTTTTCAGTCATTTTGTTATCACCGCCCCATGAGAATGGAAGTCATGACGCTTGGCTCGATTTATGGCTGCTGTTTCCTGATTCCCAATTAAAGTTCGTAATTGCCAACGTCAAGCTCCGCGAAGTTAAATTTTGCATATCGTGTTTTTCGCACTATTTGGAATTGCAGGGTTAAAGTATTATTATTATTATCAGGAAACATTCGTATATAGCAAGCCGAATAGGTCATTAGTTTTCAATGCAAGTTTCCAAATAATAGAATTTCCCCCTTTACAAAAGGCGCAAAACTTGGTGAATTTCAGAGTTGTGGGGGACGGGGAATTGTGGCCACAGATAGGCAGGCTCAAACTGGCTCTAGGACCGCACAATACGCAGTGTGCATCGGCTCTCACTACTGAGAAGTTACGCTGGGCTTTCTCATCTTAAGATGCTGTGTTGATGCGTCTTGAGATCTTATTTCTGTGATAGGTGGTGTTGGATGGATCACTTTTTTTCTTCAAAGACTCCATTATCGCACAGACCTCATAGTTTTTATTTGTGATTCAAAAGTTCCTTACTCAAGGTTATTGGTATTTATAGATGTACTGTCAAAACCTATGTGACAGTAGTATTTCCAAAACATTTAACTTTTTAAGTAAACCATTTTTTAAAGTAAGCCAAAGTTTAAGTAATAACTTGAAATATTTAAAAATGAACAAAAATTCTTGAAAACTAACTTCTTTCAGCTTCATATTGTAAGATCTCAATATAAATATGTAAATGAGCTAAAATGAACCATTTCACCTTCTGGGTAGTGGAGTGGAGCCGCCTCTTCATAACTCTGGGTTGCGTAATAAGAGAATCTTTAGTTATCTCCCTTTCAGATTTTCAATGTTTTGAGAGTGAACAGCGTATCCAAAAATTTGAGACGAGCAAATAATGAAGAGTTCGTCTTGACTATCTTTTAGATAATTAGCGCTTTTAAATGTGACTTATTGTTATACATAAGCATAGTATGCCATGCATTTGCAGCAAATTTCCACTATGTAAAAAATTTTCAATGAAATAACGTTCCCCCCCATCAGTATACGTTTTGATGTCCGCCTCGCTGCTTATATTAAAATCAGAGGCAAATCAGATTCGCTCAGAAATAAAATGTCCGGGCCCCTAATGTTTTCGTGTGAATTTGCATATTCACTTAATCGCTTATGCTTATATTAATTGGGAATTCGTCATTCAAGCGGTCACAGGTTTGGATCATGTATGCTTATTTGCATATCATCGCTGCAGTATAAAATTTTTGTCGGCTTCTTGAAATGACTGTGAAAGTGTGTATTTGCTGACAGAAATTGCTGTAAAGAATTGGGTGTAATGCTCACAGGATCTTTGCTATATACGTTTACATACACCAAGAATACCGTGAAACCTACAGCGTTCACCGGGCCTCTCTAGTGAGTCTAGCTATAATCGTCCCAAAACTAGTTTTCGTGTTGAATCTCTTGATTTACTTGAGACAGACAAGGTCTTCAGTGGCCAGCTTTGCCTTTTGATGCCGGTAGCAGGCTTTGGTGGATATTTCATCTTCTTCAGTGATGTTGTTAAGGCATTTTGCAATTTCGCATTAAATTGCGGTTATTGTAAGTCCTAATTATGCTTTTCATCAAATACAGTTTGGCGGATTTTCATAATAGTCTGCTTTTTAGTTTTCTGTACAAGGAAACTATTGAGTTGGCTATTTGTCTGTCCGTCCGCACTTTTCTGTCCGCCCTCAGACCTTAAAAACTACTGAGGCTAGACGGCTGCAAATTGGTATGTTGATCATCCACCCTCCAATCATCAAACAAACCAATGGAGCCTTCTAGCCTTAGTAGTTTTTTTTTAATTTTATTAAAGGTTAAAGTTAGCCATGATCATAACAGTGCCAACAACACAGGCCACCGCCGGACCTTGGCTGAAAGTTTCATGGGCTGCGGCTGAGAGTTACATGGGCCGTGGATGAGTGTTTCATGCAGCATTATACGCTATACAGAAAACTTGTATAAAAATGAGGTTTATACAGATTTTAATGATAAGGTAACTTACTAAATTTACAAGTTAATTTAGGATATATTAAATAACAAAGTGTAAGTTACAATGAATTTAATTGTAATGTATATAATCGAACCACAAAAATAAACTTCTGAACGACAAACAAACACTTGACGTGAACCATAAGGATAGAAAGTGAGTACTTGGGCTGCATCATCCGGAGGCCAGTGAAATGAATCCGAAAGTATACAAACACATCTGAAATAGTGAACAAGAGGACTTCTTAGATTTTTCATGTATGAACAGAATCGGACGCAACTACCCAATGAAATAACAGCCCAAAAGTAAACAAGTAAAATGTAAAGTATATTTCTATCCCAGTAAACAAAACGTCAAAATAAGAGTAAAAACAAACAGAATTCAATACAATTAAATAGTAAATTGACTAATGAAATAAAATCAAACAAAGTAACTAGAAGTATGAATAAGTATGTAATTCACTTATATGTAAGGTAAGTATAGGTAAGGTACGTATAAATTGTGTAAGTATAGGTAATAACACACTTATCACTTAAGCATCAATTAAAGCTGCAGGAATAAAAGTCAAGATCTGGACAGTTTAAAAAACAAAGAAAAAATAGCTTTTCTCTCACCTTGTTTTTAGAGTGATTAGGAGATAGGTAAGCGGGTTCCCCTTTGGCAGGTCCGGGTCCAATGGTAACTTGATAGAATTATTCCATATTTGCGTAACACATGACCGTGATGCAAATGATAAGATCCATAGGTCACTAAATCACTTCAAAGTTTAATCCACGGTAAGTATGACTGGAACTTCTACTGAAGACTGCTGTTGTTAAGTTCTTGACAGGTACTGCCGGTTCTCCGTCTCTCAGTAAACCAAGAAACACATTTTCCGCATAAAATTGGTGGGTTGTTTACGACAATAACCATGTAAAAGGATTAGACGAGAAAAGCTATTTATGAAAATTACGTTAATTTTTAAAATTGACTAATTAAGTAATTACATAGGTAAAGTACTTTAATACTGATGCCGTAGTGATAATGCATAATTTTTTTTCTATAACTAGTAAAATTAAAAGAATTAAATACATATTTTTCTACACTCCAGGGGAGAGATTTTGATTTAGTATGAAATCAAAAGTATATAATGTAAATGTATTTATATGAAAATTACCCAAAAATAAAAACCAACCAAAAGAATCCAAATAAAACAATATTAACAGTAATGAAAAATCCCTAATGAGATTCAGCCAAAATTTGGTGCATTTGGCAGCACCCTGTATAGGCTGCTTTTCTTTTAGGACGTGATGATACAATATGAACATTATTTGTGTCTGGTACACCTTGCTTCTCATCATCGCCTGGGATTGACAAAAGAGGAATTATAGAACTAGAGTGCCGTTTTAATATTTCTCCAGTTTTCCATTTAAAGACTTTCACAGCCGTAACTTCATTGTTTATATTTGTTACAATTTCCTTAATGCGTCCCATTGGATAATTATAGGGTTTAGCTAAGGGTTCCTTCAAAAGTACTATATCTCCAACTTTAAGTTCTTTATGTTGAACGGGGTTGTATCTGTCTTTTTTTATTCACGGCTTGATATATCAGATTCCCAATAAATTCTTCATTGTATATTTTAATGAGATTATGTCGTACATTTTGTAGTTTCAGTAATGATGAAGGAATCTGATCTGCATTGAATTCCGGATCGGGATCTGTTGGGCCTTGTAGTTGAGGGATTATATTGATGGAAACCAATTCTCTGCCATGAATCAACATCTCCGGGGTAATGATTTCTGGAATGCTCTCTCCTGAAGAGTCCCTAAGAGTCAATTTAAATGAAATTGCGTATTGCTCCAAATAATAAGCGCTTGGTTAGTTTCACACAAGACTCTACTAACGAGCCGAGTTGATTACATCCCTTGTAATATTGCTCAAATTTAAAGGATTTAATTCCATGTTCCTGTAAATATGCATTTGTCTCGTAATCGCTGAGGAAACTAGAGATCTGATTTGCACCAGCAACGAATTGTGATCCCAAATCAGACAGACATAAGGAGGGAATGCCAAATTCATATGTATGAAGTTGTAATGCTCTAATAAATTCCTCTGAAGTTAAATCCATACAAATTTCAAGTTAATAGCCCGAGACCACAGACACGTAATACATAACAACCATACCTTGACAGTATTTCCTTGATCATTCTTTATTTTAAATGGACCCCATATGTTCAATAAAATCTGCCTGTACGGTACGTTTCCAGGATTAATCCTGAACTCGGGTAAGACTTTGATTTAGTTTAATTACCCTCTCATTTACTCTCTTACATGTAATGCAGTTTGACAGAACTTTCTTCACAGCCGAGTATATATGGGTAATCCAAAAGTTTCTTCTAAATTCCGCCAACAAAGGGTAACACCAGCATGTGAGAGCTTCACGTGCAAATTCCCTTAGATCAGAGGAACCAATATACTGTCCTTCGATATTAGTAAAGGATAGTTGAATTTGTTAAGATGTTGGACTTCCTTCAATCTTCGGCATTTACTCTTTACCCTCACCATGCCATCCGAATCAAGAAACAAGTTCAACTGTGCAACAATGTTAGGCAGATTCTTCAACTGCTTCTGTTTTGAGTGAAAATAAAAAATCAAAGACATCTGGAAGTGAATATGTTGATCCCTGATTATAATCTGCCTACAAGCTTCATCATAAAAGTTAAAGCCTTCATCTTCAACTTCAAAATGATCTAGAGCTGGATGTTTACTTTTAAACTTAGATTTCAAAATGCTGCAGAAACCTGAGCACCACTCATGCACTCTCACAGCCTTCTCAAAACTAGAAACCCTATTAAAAGAGAAAAGATGTTCCGAGCCCACATGCGGAGGTGAACAAGCACTACCACAAAATGTCTCCACTTTATGCACTAGTTTTGGTTCAAATAATCCAGGTATAATGAAAGACAATGTGCTGTCACTACAGATCACATTGCTTTCGCTCTCTGTAATGAACTTAAGACCAGTTATATAGTTTGTTTTCATCAGCTGCCTAAAGGATAAAGGTCTGGTGATGCAGTCTGCTGGATTATCTTCTCCAGACACAAAAGAAAATTTCATACAAGAATCCTCACACAGCTTATTGATATACTCTAACCTATTGAGTACAAAGGGTTGCTTTTTTTTGAAGTTTGTCAAGTTTCAAGGCGTAAGACTGCAGCCAGGTCAGTACCACCAAACTGTCAGAGTAGACTTCACATCCAACTATCTCAATAGGATCAATGCAACCAATCCTGAAAGTTCATTCTTCAAATCCTTTACAGTTTCAAACGGCTAATGCAATAAACTTGCCATTCCAAGCTTGGTATGGATTGACTCCAATTGTTTACTCACCAGTTTATTTCTTTCTTGCTAAAATAAAGTAGATATTATTTGTATTTATGTTATACAGATACACTGCAGTGCCAAACAGAACCTTACTACTATCAGCAACCCAACCAATTTATATTTGTCAGTACGAGCACCAAAATTCCGTGGGAATTCTACAGAAGGTGCAGAATTAGCCTGCTTGCAGATGTTCTTCCATTCATTGATCAAAGGAGCAGTAAGCTTTTCATCCCAATCTAGTTTGGTCTACACTGCAATCTGTGTAGAAACAATCTGGCTCGATTCAGTATAGGTCCATTGAAATTAAGAAGATCGAACTGTGAAGCTATAGTAGATAAAACTTCTCTTTTTGTTGATGAATTTATATCCAGTTGTATGGGTTTTGTAGATGTATCACTCATTCGACCCCACTCAAGTCCCAGCAGTTTACTTTTTGTGGAGTCTCTGTTTCCTGAATTTTGTCAATTTCTTTCTGTAATGACATGTCATTAGACAAAAACTGCTGAAGTGAAAACTTATATGGACTGAAAATATCCTCCAACATTGTATACATCCACAAACAAACACTCCGACGTTTCTTTCTGCCGTAAATGCACAGTTGTCCATATAACAACTGATAAATGGTTCTCTTGAGTTTCATCAATGGAAAAGAATCATTCGTAGAATCCAGTATCAATATCTTGTATAATCCAGCATTCATAATGCAGGTGAACATCTAAGTCCAAAAAAAGGGGAAGTCTACTATTCTTATAGCCAATAATTGAAAACATCTCCCTCTTCAAGATTTCTAAACCACAAAAAACAAAGGCGATTTTGGTCGACTTCCTCAAGACCTATATTGTTGAATGCCTTCTTTATGTCAAAGCAACATAGTTTGCTTCCGAACCTCAAATTGATAATGGAAGTGGAGAGTTTCTGATTCAATGTTGGACCTGCATGCATAGTTTGATTGTGATCCATACTTCCTTTGTCACTCAAATTGGAAAGGAACACAACCCTACATTTTGTGGTCTCACGATCAGGCTTAAAAATGCCCATAAAAGGCATGAAATTGGACTCTGGATGCTCCTTCTTGAATTAAACTAAATTTTCAATTCTCTCAATTATTCCAGCATCCGCTTGCTCCTTAAATACCATATTTATCTGCTTCAGTTTATCGTCTAAATTTCCTTGCAATTTTCTTTGCAAGCTTGACAGTATTCTCTCTGATATATTGAAGTTATGTCCCAAAAGGTGAGAAACTCTAGGGTTCCAGAGTAATGGCATCACCAGCCTCCCTTCACTATTCCTTGTAGTTTTCTCTAAAACGTAATTGACCAACTGAGTATGGATTTCAACAGTTTCAGAGTACATTGAAGTCTCTCTATGTAATGCTTGGTCACAAACAGAATCAAGTACATCCTTGTCAATATCAACTAACCCACCGACTTCATCATCCTCTCCTTCCAAAACAAATGATTCATTTCTATTTTCGATTTTACCAAAATCTATATTAGAGGTTTGATAAAACTTAGCTTCTTCTGAAGGCAGGTAGTCTGGGGTTCTATTAGTTATTGAAATGTAGGAAGACGACGAGACTTCAGGGGCATATGGTAAATAAGGCAGATCATGTAAAATAGTCTCAGTTGCTCCCTTTAATACTACACCATGAGGAGTTCTTGAATATATATATTTCTCTCCGAATACAATTTCAGTCTCAGGTATGCAATAGCTGGATTTTGATCCCAAAATAAGCTGGATATCAGATATATCTTCTGAACCATCCAAAAGTCTTGTATCTGCCAATTTATATCCTTTTGACAGAAATCCATTCACAACTCTGTTCAACTTGGGAAGATTCAAAGTAATATTTATATTAGGAAGGCACAATGCATAAATGACTCTTGAATCCCTGTCAAATTTCATTTCCACCTCAACAATTTTAGTGTCATAACTTCTAGGGACATTGATACCATTCACAGTAAGTTTAACACACTGTCGTATGACTGGTAGATTCAATCTGCTTCCCAACTCTTCAGATATAAAATTAGATTGACATCCACTGTCTTTCATACAACGCACATTGAATCCACTTATGTTACACGTGAAGGTTGGAAAAATCGTATCTCCCTCACTTGAGTTATTCAAAGCCTCTGTAAAGCCTCTGTATTAGTAGTAATGTTATTCTGGGATCTTTCCGCAGGAGTTTTAGCCTTTGTCTCTTTCTTGGCCTTGTTTTTTTCATGGTACTTTTTCTTGTTAAGGTCCAGATTCTTTTGACCAATGTCATTGGATTGATTTTCCCCTGGACGAGTGCACAAGTAATTCCAATGAAAACCTTTGCAATTTACACACCAATCTCTAAATTTGTATCTGCACTTTTCAGTAGAATGTGATGCCAGGCCACATCTAGTACATCCATCGATACTCTTCAATTTCTCAACTTTGGAAACAGGAGAAATAAAGTTCGTACAATCTCTGATGTTATGGCTAGCCTTTTCTTGGACTGTGCTACACAAGGAGCATGGATAACATTTTGCAGTAACTCCACTAGTTCTCTCTGGTGTGAAGTTCACATTTATTGCCATATCCACAGAATGATCTGTTCTTTCCCTTTTCTTCTTATGATGATTGTATCTTGTGCAGGCAGTGAAGAAGTTATCACCAATCTCTTCATTGAAGGCCATGTATGGTTAGTAATATTTATCAGTAAATCCTGAACTTCTCATTAGACCTGTCCACACAAAGTATTGCAAAAATATAATCAATAGTAACATTCAACTACGGACATTCTCTATTATACCTTTAACTTTGGATACATATTCAAATGGGTCATCACATTTGTCCAAGTTTTAGCCTCAGATAGCTGCTTGATGGGTGCTGAATTTCTGAACGTCTGGAGAAGCAAGTGCCTTTTCTAAGAGCTCCTTTGCTTTACTATATCCTTGGTTATGAGACTCCAAGGAATCTATCAAAACCAAGGCTCTTCCAGTTATCTGCTGCTTTAGGAGTAAAAGCTTTTCGTAGTCAGAATATTCATACCTGTTGATAACTGCCTCAAATTGAGATAGAAATTTAGTTAGATCTTCGTTCTCTTGACCAGAGTCTCTTCAAAAGGGGAAAAGCTGGAGTTGGGGGTGATGGCGTAGTCGGTACAGGCGATTGGAGCTTAAATAAAGACGAACGTAGTTTGTCTTGATAATTTTCACAGGCCTCCAATTCCTCCATCAGTTCACTTTCGTTTTCTTCAGAACTCCATTTTATACCCTGTATTTGAAGATCCAATTCCTTCAAACGTGCCATGTTGTCAGTCAACTTAGACTCAAGTGCTAGCTTATCTGAAGCTTCAAGTAAGATGAACTTTTCACGTCGATCAAACAATTTCGTAACAGACTTTCTTACAAACTTCCGAGAAGTTATTAATCTCTTCAGTTCAGTCATCTTGACTAATATATAAGTAACAATAGACAACAGTAAAACAATGAAATGCAGTACTAATACAAGTAGAAGTGTATAAACAGTAATCACAAAAAGTAACTTAAAGTAAATTTTATGCAAATTTTCACCATGGACCCGAAACCTACCTCCGGGAAACACAGCCACCCACTCAACTTCCAGATCCTGTCACGGTCGCCATGTATAAAAATGAGGTTTATACAGATTTTAATGATAAGGTAACTTATTAAATTTACAAGTTAATTTAGGATATATTAAATAATAAAGTGTAAGTTACAATGAATTTAATTGTAATGTATATAATCGAACCACAAAAATAAACTTCTGAACGACAAACAAACACTTGACGTGAACCATAAGGATAGAAAGTGAGTACTTGGGCTGCATCATCCGGAGGCCAGTGAAATGAATCCGAAAGTATACAAACACATCTGAAATAGTGAACAAGAGGACTTCTTAAGATTTCATGTATGAACAGAATCGGACGCAACTACCCCAATGAAATAACAGCCCAAAAGTAAACAAGTAAAATGTAAAGTATATTTCTATCCCAGTAAACAAAACGTCAAAATAAGAGTAAAAACAAACAGAATTCAATACAATTAAATAGTAAATTGACTAATGAAATAAAATCAAACAAAGTAACTAGAAGTATGAATAAGTATGTAATTCACTTGATGTAAGTAAGGTAAGTATAGGTAAGGTACGTATAAATTGTGTAAGTATAGGTAATAACACACTTATCACTTAAGCATCAATTAAAGCTGCAGGAATAAAAGTCAAGATCTGGACAGTTTAAAAAACAAAGAAAAAATAGCTTTTCTCTCACCTTGTTTTTAGAGTGATTTAGGAGATAGGTAAGCGGGTTCCCCTTTGGCAGGTCCGGGTCCAATGGTAACTTGATAGA
The DNA here is from genome assembly GCF_015104395.2 of Macrobrachium nipponense. NCBI lineage: Eukaryota > Metazoa > Arthropoda > Malacostraca > Decapoda > Palaemonidae > Macrobrachium > Macrobrachium nipponense. Next base: position 38,158,970 of record NC_087203.1, read on the forward strand.
ATTATTCCATATTTGCGTAACACATGACCGTGATGCAAATGATAAGATCCATAGGTCACTAAATCACTTCAAAGTTTAATCCACGGTAAGTATGACTGGAACTTCTACTGAAGACTGCCGTTCTCCGTCACTCAGTAAACCAAGAAAACATTTTCCGCATTAAAATTGGTGGTTTGTTTACGGCAATAACCATTTAAAAGGATTAGACAAGAAAAGCTATTTATGAAAATTACGTTAATTTTAAAATTGACTAATTAAGTAATTACATAGGTAAAATACTATACTTTAATACTGATGCCGTAGTGATAATGCATAATTTTTTTTTTTATAACGTAAAATTAAGAGAATTAAATACATATTTTTCTACAAAACTCGATGGGTTTCTTTAGCGCATTTTGTACTTGTTTTGTTTTGTTGGTGCCTGAATATGAGTTCAGTCTTTTTTTTTAAATAATTAAACTACCATAAGTCTTTTGCGTTAGATTCCTGGCTGTCATTTTTTTTATCACAACAGAAGTTGTGAAGAAAAATGACCAGCCTCCCACTCGATGCCAAAGATATTATCATAAAACCCTTTAGGATATTTTCTTTAACTTGAGTAATTGTAATGTTAGCAATTATTATTTTACTCTAAACCAGGATGAGTATTTTTTTTTCTTTTTGTTTCTGGGGGTTACACCTCTCATATAACGTAACCTTTTGACATCAGTTATTGTTACATTTTCTGAAGATTATTAAAATCTCACAAGTGTCTCTCCAGCGTACTTTTGATGTGATTACTTCGCATAGTTAGTTTTACTGATACAAATTTTTGTCAAGTGCAACGAGTACTGGCGTTGAGAAAATCATCGTTCGTAATTCCAGTGATGTGTTCGAAAACATTTTACGATTTAGTACGATTTAGTACTTCTCGTAGTGAGGGCAGTCACTTGACAAGGAAAAGGGTTTGAGTTCGATCCCCAAGGGCACGGAAGAGATATGGTCAAGGACAGTTTACTGTTTCCCTAAGTCATGAACTATGTATCAGGTAGTTGGTCGAATGTGGTAGATCACACCTATGGTGGAATAAACGTTCAGTTAGGTATGGTCAACAGTGCTCAGATATCTTTAACCACATAAATAACTATAACCACAGAATAAACTGGAATTTGTCACATATAATTTATAGCAGCAAATGTCGGTACAAAAACCAGACAATAGAATCTGCCTTAATTAAATGAAAACTGGTATTGAACATTTCAAAGAGCGCCTGGAATTCAGATATCATAGATAAAGTCTTTCTTCAACCAACGCTTAAGAAGATTAAAGAGAAATTATCAGTGAGGGTGACCTAAAATGGCTACCTGTGGATGGATCTCATAGTATAAATACTGCCTTTTCTGTAACACCTCATTCATTACCTACCTGAAGAGAGAGACAGCAGTCTCTGAAATATAATACTTACTTTCTATATTTCGGCATTTTTATGGGCTCCTTTTATTAGATGGAATTCTGTTGTAACAGAACATTTTTACCTGTTATATATATGTAAATATATGTATATTATAAAATATGTTCTTCTAACAATATCATGATGATGGATGATAACATGAAGCGAGTTGTTCTAAACACAATCATTATAAGTATTTTGCAGTCCTTTCAGTACCACAATAATATGAATAGCAGAGTGATGCCGTGTGTGGTGCCACTGTTTTTCTTGATAGCTAAGAATTCAGTGTTGCTTGAACTAAAAACATATTTTCAGCGCCAACAAATCTTTTGCTGATGTTTGTAAGACAGTGCATGAGGGGGATAATTACAAGCATATTTGGGACTGGTATGTTTTTTCGCTCTCTCGAAATTGGCTGCCTGAACGGGAGAGAGCGCATTCACGAACACTGCATCTCAAAGATTATGTTGTCTTTCAGGAATTCCGGGAAATGAAAAAAAGAATGAGTTCAGCTGAAACTCGAAGAGCAAAGATAATGTTTGCCTTACACGGATATCTCTCTCTCTCTCTCTCTCTCTCTCTCTCTCTCTCTCTCTCGCTAAATTAGATACTTCTCTCACCTCTCTTTTGTAACCAGTAGCGCTTAGCTTACGTTCCATGGTGTTGAAATTATAAAAAGGTCTTTAAATTTTGTAATATTTTGTGTTTTTACTGAAACGAAGGCATTTTAAAGTTCTAATTTGAAGAGACACCCGACTTCCAAAGACATGCAGCTCTTCTGTTATCAATGTCACTTTAATCTCTTCCTCCTCCTTGTCTTTGTCCGACGGGCATGCCCGCTAGTGTGGAGAGGCCACCTCATAGGCTGATACCCCCGATTTTAGTTAGAGGAAGATGTTGGTGGAGAGGTTTTCTATTTCTGTTTTCTCGAGTTTTTGTTTAAAGAGGAGTGTCGAACAAGCTTAGTAAAGTAATGCACTTTAGGGACTGGGGTTTTATCAAGCTAAAGTGTAAGTTTACTTTAAAGGGGAGAGTGTTGTTCGAATTCATAAAGGCTGCAGGGTAACATTACAAGGTGTCGAGGTGAGAAAGGTATTCTTGGAATAAGGCTAGAGATTGCAAGCGCATTTCCCATTTTATGACTTATTAAGCGAAAGGGAGCATTCTATTATGCACCAGGGGAAAAAAATTGTGTCAGTTCACGCGTCAGGAGATTTTATGAGGACGCTTAATGTTAGATAAGATGTTTGTACAAAGACGCTGAGGGCGAGACAAGAAAGCCAAGTTACGATGGGCTGGAGGGACATTTGGGACAGAATATATGAAGCTGAGAAATCACATTAGGACAAGGCAGAAGAGGACTGTACTGCGAGGCGTCTCTGTGAGAGGATCGTAAAGGACCTGTCTCAAAGTGGTTCTGGATACAGGAGATGGAGAGGGTGATGTTAAGTTCCTATTCCTGAGTCCTTGAGAGCAGCTATAAGATAATCATGGATTATCGAGTTAAACTCAAAACGTATTGTAAAGTATATCCTCGTACGAGGTTGTTCTCTTTTAAGATTGAAAATTCAGTAGAATATCTTGCGAAGAGAATGAGAAGGTAAAATTAAGTCGTATCCAATTTAACCGCTCCATTTCGAGTGGCGGATTGAATAGAATTGATTGTTTATTGTCTGGACCTGATAATTTAATTAGATGAATGGCGTCGTATATGAAAATAATATAAACAAGACAATAAAGCTGACACGTTACACTGTAGGTGGTATGGCAAAGCTGATGTCAATCGATGAAATAACATAGTAATTAGTAGTAGTAGTAGTAGTAGTAGTACCATTAGTGAAGTATTATCGGTTATGGCAGTTAGAGTGAAATGAGTGTCGAAGGCTTAAACCATATATTAGTGATCATTTCATCTTCATTTAATGTCCATTCGTTTTGTTTAAATAAAAGAATAAGAAGTCTTAAACAAAATAAAAAGTCCTGTGAAAGATTCGTCACCTATTCTTAAACCTTGATTTCTGAGTGTATAATTTTCAACTTGATTCATTTTTAATTGATTTACGGCATGCTAATTTAAATCAAATGAGTGACTTCGTTTTTTTTTTATTATATTCTACCTCTGCTTTAGTAAGTAATTATCCAATAAAAGTAACTAAGAGTTTATAAAGTAGGAAGGGAACCTCGAATAAGTAAGTTTTATCAAATGACGATGATCGAAAATGATAAAGTTTTCACATAGGAGTGAAGCCGCCCAAGTTTGGCTAAAATGATTAATTTTAGTACTGCTTTCCTTTAAGCACGATAGAGCACACTCGTTTAAAACATTGGTTACAGCACGAGTATGAAAGAACTAGATGCCTGCAGATAAAAAAAAATTATTCTCAAAAAAAAAAAAAATTCTGTCTTAATTTGGAGAAAGATCTGTTACAACTCTCACGATCATATTTTTGAACTCACACATCCTGCTTCCAGTAAAAGACAAAAATGGAATATGTTCGTCAGTCCGACTTATGTTTTCTTATATGTTGAGAAAACGAGGAGAAGACTCCATTGTAAGACCCTGAAAAGCTTATCTGCTTAAATTCCATCTGTGGCCATAACCCTGAAACACCATCTGGTGCAGTGTCGCATCTCGGAACGTTTTACAAGGAGTGTTCTTGGAGTCATTGTCCTCTCCATTTTTATGGCCTGCTCGACACACACACACTCTCTTCTCAAATCAGACCAAACAAGCTCATTTCTGAGGTAGTGACGACCTGTATAAAATCATCGCTAACTCTGGACCCCGCTCCTTCGCTAACTTCACTTTAGAACCGGAAATTGGTGACCCGACCCTTTCTTCGGTCCGCGGGTCGTCACAAAATGCTGTGGTAGTAGTAGTCCCCTGAGGTTGCAGATAGGCCATCGTTCGCTATTAACCCTCCACAACTTTGTCCCTTCCTCTCGTTTCCTCTCTTGTCTTCCGTAGTACTGTAGCTACATGGATGCTTTTTTATGGTGTGAAGGGGAGGCATGTAAAACTGACTCAAGTTGTCTCGGTAGCGTAAGAAAAGGTGATGGACTTTTTTTCCTCTAAGTCTAAGAATTGCCTCTTGACGGGGCATGTTGGGGAATCAGGAACACGAACAAAGGTGAGAATTCTAGAGTCTGAAAGCGAATGGGGTTGAGAGGCTTCTCAGACGGGATGACTTTAGAATTGGTAACTAAAACATGGCATTTTGATGCCTGGCGAGTACAGTGAGCGAAATATCCAAAATAATTAATATCCCTTCAGTGGACCACATGCGGTGCACTGTAGGCATTATTTAAGGTTCTTTGCAGCGCGCCTTCGGCCCCTAGCTAAGCCACTTTTGTTCCTTTTACTGTACCTTCTTTCATATTCTTTCTTCCTCTTACTTTCCACCCACTTCTAATACTTGATTCATTGTGCAACTGCGAGGCTTTCCTTCTAGTACCTCTTCCATACCTTTTACTGCCAATTTCCATTTCAGCGCCGAATGACCTCATAGGTCCCAGTGCTTTTGCCTAAATTCTATATGGAACTCAGCTCAAAATAATAATATATAATGTGAGGAGAGGGAGGCAACATTGCGATGGAGTGGAAGCGAATCCAAGTTGGGAATGAGAGAAACTTTTAAGTTTTCTCGATTGTCTTTTTCACTTCTTGAATATCTATGTGACATTTTTTTTCATGAAGAGCAAAATCGCATTGAAAAACACATGACTGTTTTCGGTCTCTATACGCGACTGTATTTGTAGTGGGAAACTAAGAATATTGTTTTATATTTAGTTCAGGAGAAGGGAAATTCATGTGTTAGTCATTCCTCCCCGGCGATTATATTTCATGCAATGCTGAATGCCGCATTTCATTTCTCGGAAACAGGTTCATGAATTTCATAAAGGGAATTATTTCGCATAAATGTGATACATTCTAAAGTAGGTTTGCTGGCTTCCTCTATCTCTCATTGAGACTTAATCTCAAGATATCCTTTATTACACTTGTTATAGAAGTACCTTCGAGCGGTCTTTTGTTTGTAGAAGCTCTCTAGATGTTTTGTAAGTTAACTGTAAACGGAATTTACAAAGAACTTTTGTTTAAACGCAACTTACAAAATGGGAACTTTTTTCTAAAATGTTGAATTCCACCCTTCATGATATTTTCCCATGGATTTATATTTACTTTTCTTACTAAGAAGTTATTTTCGCTTACTTGGGGAGTAAGCTTATAAACTACTTTGTTGTTATTGCTGTTGTTGTTGTTCTTGTTGGCCCTTGTTGGAAATCCTGAACAGGCCTGAAAAAGGTGTTTTGAGTTGAGTTAAAGATACAGGAATTTTATGATAGAATATTTTATTTGTTTATTATCATGAAATGTAATAAATAAACAATGTGCATGTTAAAACAGTACAGAAAAACTATTTCTGATAACATGTAGCCTTTTTTTTTTTGGGTGGGCAACAACTCTAATTGATCGAAGATTTAGCTCACGCCACGAGTATGCTGGAGGTTTGATCACGCCTTGTTTGAATAATCTTGTGTAATCTGACCGGGAAATGTTCCAGTTAATAGAAAGTATCGAATGGTGACTGTATTTGTGTCCGTGTAGAATGAAAATTGTCATAGATAATTCGGAGTAATAATTGACCTGTCATTCGCCATTCGGTGTAAACATAAAAACATGAAAATACCGCTGTCCGCCAACGGCCTCAAAAACGCTTGGGATGGTGACGCCCACGTACGAAAAAGAGATAACGGGAAATAAACGAAAATCATGTTCTATTTTAGTTTTTTTATCTCCTGTTGGTAATTTACTCATTTGTTTTTTTTATTTTACTCCTTTGTTAGAAATTTACTCATTTGGTTTTTTTCATCTCTTGTTGGAATTTAGTCATTTGGTTTTTTTTTATCTCCCTGTTGGAATTTATTCATTTGTTTTTTTTTTATCTCCTGTTGGAATTTAATCATTTGTATTTTTTTATCTCCTGTTGGAATTTAGTCCATTTGGTTTTTTTATCTCCTGTTGGAATTTAGTTCATGTGGTTTTTTTTATCCCCTGTTGAAATTTACTCATTTGGTTGTTTATCTCCTGTTGGAATTTACTCATTGGTTTTTTTTATCTCCTGTTGGAATTTATTCATTTGTTTTTTTTATCTCCTGTTGGAATTTAATCATTTGTGATTGTTTATCTCCTTTGAATTTAGTCATTTGGTTTTTTTATATCCTGTTGGAATTTAGTCATTTTGGTTTTTTATCTCCAGTAGGAATTTATCATTTGTTTTTTTTAATCCTATTGGAATTTAATCATTTGGTTTTTTATATCCTGTTGGAATTTAATCATTTGGTTTTTTATATCCTGTTGGAATTTAGTCATTTGGTTTTTTTATCTCCAGTAGGAAATTTAATCATTTGTTTTTTTTAATATCCTGTTGGAATTAACTCATTTGGTTTTTTTTATCTACCTGTTGGAATTTACTCATTTGGTTTTTTATCTCCTGTTGGAATTTAAAAATCATTTGTATTTTTTTTATCTCCTGTGGAATTTAATCATTTGTTTTTTTTTAATATCCTGTTGGAATTAACTCATTTTGGTTTTTTTTTATCTCCTGTTGGAATTTACTCATTTGGTTTTTATCTCCCTGTTGGAATTTACTCATTTGGTTTTTTATCTCCTGTTGGAATTTAATCATTTGTATTTTTTTATCTCCTGTTGGAATTTAATCATTTGTTTTTTTTTTATCTGCCTGTTTGGAATTTAATCATTTGGTTTTTTAATATCCTTTTGAATTGGGAATTTTAATCATTTGTGTATACCTGTTGGATTTACTCATTTGGTTTTGTATCTCCTTTAGGAATTTAATCATTTGTTTTTTTAATATTCCTGTTGGAATTAACTCATTGGTTTTTTTTTTTTATCTCCTGTTGGAATTTAACTCATTTGGTTTTTAATCTCCTGTTGGAATTTAATCATTTGTATTTTTTTATCTCCTGTTGGAATTTATCATTTGTTTTTTTTTAATATCCTGTTGGAATTAACTCATTTGGTTTTTTTATCTCCTGTTGGAATTTACTCATTTGGTTTTTTATCTCCTGTTGGAATTTCAATCATTTGTATTTTTTTATCTCCTGTTGGAATTTAATCATTTGTTTTTTTATTTCCTGTTGGAATTTAATCCTTGGTTTTTTTAATCTCCTGTTGGAATTTACTCATTTGGTTTTTTTATACTCCTGTTTTGGAATTTACTCATTTGTAAGATTAGGCCGCGCAGAAAGTTGTCTCAGTTTATGATAAAACCTTACCTAAGGTTTTCCTCGTGCTGACAACAAGTGTTTAGATTTTGGGAAAAATCCAGTTATGGATAAGGACCCTTATGGTGAGGCTTTGCGATTTTCAAATGTTTTTTGTTCTTATCTTTTTCATACTCGGGACTGTAGTCTTTAGGCGTCTTGCCTGGGAACTCGTACACATTATTTTCATGCTTATTAGTAATAATTAGTAATAAGAATAATGATGTGGTAACATATAGCTCTTGACTTGAGCACAGCTTTTGGCCATGTTGATGACTAGGTTCTAGCTTTCAGACTTAGACAGTTTGAACTGGTGGTCTAGTTTTTAGCATTATCTATAAAGAGTAGTTGTTTTGATGGGTCCTGAAGTATAGAAATTTCATCTCTGGTATTCTTTAGCGTTTTTTGTTTTCCAATACTGGTGTTTCGGTAGCGTTCTTTGCCCAATACTGGTGTTTCCAGGATAGCGTTCTCGCCCAGTACTCTTTTATGCTTTACCTGCGAGTTATGTGGTCTGTCATTGGCAACAAGCTGGGTGCTTACGAGTATGTGTGACGTTACCCTTTCCCTTTGCATCGATCCCATCTCGTGAGAATAGACACCTGGGTGGAAGCTGAATCTATTGAACACAGAGGCTTAGTTAAAACTGCTGCATGATGCAAATCATGGGGCATGACGTTGAACCCTAATAAATCTCAAAATATGATTATGAGAATAATGTCTGGGGTGGAAATTGGATAGCCTCTTCTTTTAGGTATTCTTATTGTCAGTTTTTCTTTAACTAACATATTTAAAATAACAGACGTCACTCACGCTCTCAAATTTACTTTGAGAAACACCAGCGCATTTATTATTGAAATGCGCGAAAAATCTTTAGATGTACTTTGTGCCTCTTTAATTTTGTCCTGTTGCAGTTTTCGGCTTGGAATCGCGTACCTTGAAATGTGCAATATAAATTTATGATCTGAATCCGTTTCAATCTTATCTTTCAACAAAGAGTCAGTTAACCATTGTCCATATTTAAAAGAATGATGGTACCCAAAACACTTTTTCCAAAAGTTTTGTTGGGGTTTTATGCTATCGTTTTCACGGTTTGACTCTGCTCTGAATTAGAGATTAGGTAAGTGAAATTCTGAGATTCCAACTTGTTATTGGACAGATCACCCTCTGACCACTTACGGACATAGCAGTGTTATTATTTTTATTCCTCACAGTATAATTCTCGTAATGGTGTCATTTACGGCTCAATACTTGCACTTTTGCCTATGATAAAAAAAATGTAAATCGGTGAAAACACAAACTAAATGAGAAGTAGAAGTAAGCCAAAAGATTTTCCACTGATGACGTTATTGGATGTCATTGGACTTGGAACGGTTATCGGTGTTACAGATACTGGAAGGTTTAGCCTTTCGTTTATCGGCAAGTCTTTTTGGCATGAGGTGCTGGCCCATGCCCTGCCCTATGGCATCTGGCATTTCCTTTTGCTCAGCCGTTGAAGTACTGGCCAGAATCATTGTTGCTTAAATTCAGCGATCTCAAGACTAAGGAGTTTAGCGAATGCTTAATGCAGCTATATGTGTGTGGGTGTCCATTGGCACAGGCAATTGAAGTGTATGAGTGGTGCAGCACTTGGCTCATATTTTTCCTGTAGTAGAATCACATTAACCGTGCATCTGATGTCTAGGCCCGTCCCTTACGGTGATCCTGATTGGCTGTTGATAAGCCAGTCACAGGGCTGGTGGAAACTCTCAGTCTCTCAAGAGAGTTCACACATATTCAGGATGTATGTTCCACCTCTCCTGAGAGATACTTTTGAAATATGCAATCCTCAAGAGAGGTGGAACATACATCCTGCCTATGTGAACTCTCTCGAGAGAGACTGAGAGTTTCCAGCCCTGTGATTGGCTTATCAACAGCCTATCAAGAGTGCTCGAAGGGATCGATCTAGACACCAGATGCACGGTTGATGTGAATCTACTTTAGTTCCATAGATTGCTCTCGGCTTACTGCCCTCAGTCCACAGCTATAAATCGGCGTCTGCTGGTGTCAAGGAAATGGGCCCTGAGGGTTGCAGCCTCACTCCAGAAGATTGATGAGAAACTGGGAGATTGTAACCTTCAGGCGCCACTGCCTGTGGAAGGAAAAAGGGATTCGGTGAAAGTATATAGATAGATAGATAGATAGAGAGTATATATGTGCCCCCGTGTAGTCGCATCCTATATAACTTGTACAAAAACGCGACTACAAATACATTTATATGGTGTTTTTTTACGTCGCATGAAACCAGTGGTTCTTCATCAACGGGACCAACGACTTCACGTGACTTCCGAACCAAGTCGAGAGTGAAACTTCTATCACCAGAAATACACCTCTCTCACTCCTCAATGGAATGGCCGAGAATCGAACCCGCGACCACCGAGGTGGAACGCTAATACCATACCAACCACGCCGCAGAGGCGCTTACCAAAAAAGAAAACTTGAGAATCTTGTAACCGGGTTATCTAATCTTCCAAGTTCCCCGCCGTATGAATCTCCAAGAAGAAGAAGAGGAGGAGGAGGAGGAGGAGCAGGAGATTTTTTTTTTTTTTTTTTTTTTTTTATTTTTTTGACGAAACCCAACTTTTGATTAAAGTTTGGATGAATGCAACTGTAATCTAGGAAAGGGGGAATCACGGGCATTTCTCTTTTCCACCAATTACGGCCAAATCTCTTGTGATTTTGGGGTTCTCTTTTATTTATTGATAACTTTTAACTTCTCGTGATTGCTGTGGGGCTAATGAAAATTATATTCGTTTTAATGCCGCGTGGAGAAGTTTAGAATTTTAGCCACTCGGTATATAACTATAATAATAAAAAGAGAACGGGAAACAACTCTCCTAATGCCAGGTGCCATATATTAATAATACACTTCAACATAGTAAAATAAACTACAGACATGGGATCCACTTTTAATTCATGTAGATGACACCGTTAATTTTTAAATTTTTTGTATGCTGAATAATGCATCATTTGCTAATAGGAGTTTTATATATATAATACTCAACAGATTTGGGGTAAATATGTTGCTGGTTAACTTCGAAGCCAGAGAAAACTTCTATTTCAGATCAGCTCGTTTGGCTTCCACTTTTTTTTTTATTATTGTAGCAAATTTTGTACCCGACCATTTTTTCCCCCCGCTATTAATATTAGAACTCATTGTCCCCAAAATGACCTGTTTCCTTAGTGCGGCCTCTCAAAGTCTTTCTATCACAGATCCCAAAAATTCTAAATTGAATGATAATATTGGACAGATTTTTACTCTGAATTTCGCGTCAGCGGCTTCGGAAAATGTTTGACATCACGAGCTTCGAGGGAGAAACTCCGGAGGACGCCATTTCAAAGAAAAATCGCCGACGGCCTCGTGTTTGAATACCTATTTTTAGCTGTCCATCTCATTAGGTAAACTACTACGAGGGCTCCGGTATAATGAGCGACGAATCGCGCCATAGCAAGATTGGCTTTGCCTTTGAAATTAAAAGAACTTAAAAGATTTTAAGTCTCTTTTATAGGATGGGGAGCCGCCGTATTGATTTTGCTCCAGGTCGTTCTCTCTGACCTTTTTCTTTAGAATTCTTAGCAGCTGTGTGTGTGTGTGTGCGTGTGTGTATATGTGTGCGCGCTTATCCGTCGCTGGTGACTGGGATGTTTGTAGGCCTGATTTACGGAAATATTGTTTGTAGACGCCAGTAGAAAAAAAAATTGGTTATCAAAAATGTTTATGTTTAGGACTAGGTTTCTCGAGTTTCAGGCTTTGCAGGCCTCCGCTGAAATCGGTAGTAATGCGCGCCGTGAAACAACGCAGATATGCGTTTAAATACGTGAGGTTATGAGGTTATACAACATACATATCATGAGGGAGTTACAGCCTGAAGTGTGCAATAGCGGAGGGGGCGATGCAGATGGTATTGAAAATTGTTAATTTTCTCTGCCCACCTATCCACGCTCATTTGAACTGTCTGTGGAATGACAGTTATGCGAACTGCATCCAGATGGTCCATGTGGGGCCATAACGTAGACTGACGGTGTCCTGCGACCTGAACCGACGGCCTGTAATGCTTATCAGTTGAAATATGCTCAGCAGTTGTCGTAGACTGAAAAAAGCTTGGCGTCCCACCTCGGTGGTCGCGAGTTCGATTCTGCGCTATTCCATTGAGGAGTGAGAGATGTGTATTTCTGTGATAGAATTTCACTCTCGACGTGGTTAGGAAGTCACGTAAAGCCGTTGGTCCCGTTGCTGAATAACCGCTGGTTCCATGCTACGTAAAAACGCCATACAAACAAACAAATAGACCTAAAAGCAAGTTACAGTTTAAGGCTTCACGCCAGCATTGACTAACTGAGGCTGCTGCCTTCCGTACATGTGTTAAGCCTGCAGGACTTAATTTGCACCAAAAGCTGAGTATGTTAAGAGTTATTTGCCATTCTCTGGCAACAGAAGTACAGCAGAAACTTGTCGCATGTATAACAACCACCATCAGTCAAGGATAACATGTATTTGACATTTTTATAAAGCCAACCCCTTCACTTTATAGTGGAGGCTGTAAAAGGAGCTTATTTGCTTGATTTTAAAGGGACTTGAAAGAGACGACCATCTTCTTTGTAAATCTGTATAGGCAAACTATCTCTTGACAAACGGCATTGCTTCCACTTTTTTCTCTTCAATATAATATAGGCCCTTTCGCCTCTTTTCACTTAGCTGTCCAACAGCACGAACGTCGCCTTGCTCCAGTGTTCAAGAGGCATTTAAGAACTATAGTCCTCCAGACAAACCGTGTGAGTTTCTAGGAATGTGTCTTGGTGGTCTCACTGAAGAGGTACTCCTTGGTATTATTAAGAGGGAAAAGTGCAAACCTTCTTTAGTACTCCATAAGAATGTCCTGCGATTATTTTGTTAGTCCGTTCTAGTAATTTAAGATTTCAAACATTTTCCAGCAATGTTATGAATGTTTTTTTTTTTTTTTTTTTTTTTTTTTTTTTTTTTTGCCAATGCAGCATTATGTCGATTTGTTGTTGTTCAATCCGATGCACAATCGCAGCAATAATAATAATAGAAATGATAATGATAATAATAATAATAGTACAAATGTTCTCTTTTTCTCTGTATGACACCAAGACGGCCGCGCATATATATATATATATATATATATATATATATATATATATATATATATTATATTTATATATATATATTGACTGGTAAAAACGTTCTGTTACAACAGAATTACATCTAATAAAAAGGAGCCCATAAAAACGCCAAAACGTCATTACCTACCTGAAGAGAGAGACTGCTAGCAGTCTCTGAAATGTAATACTTACTTTCTATACGTTTGGCGTTTTTATGGGCTCTTTTTGTTATTAGATATATATATATATATATATATATATATATATATATATATATATATATATATACTTTGTATATATATATCTTTTATATATACTATATATATGTATATATATATATATATATATATATATATTATGTACACTATATACATACATACATATTTTTATTACATATATAAATTGTCAAGTTAATATGTCGATCCAAGCTCTAAGAGCGTTCGCAGTGAATAACCATTCGGCCGAAAGAGAGAGGGGTTGGGAGACGACGTTTGCTTTGCTTACTCGCGGGAAAATGGTTGAGGCTTCCTCGAAAACTGAACGGTTTTCTGCATTCCAGGCTACAGCATATATTTTCACCCATCTTTTTTTTTTTTTTTTTTTTCCAATAAGTGAGATCTCTTCTTTCTGTATTTCCCTTTACCTTTACCTTCTCTCACTTCCTATTGAGCGCCATGTTCTTTGGAAGCTTGAATTTCAAGTCAGAGACCTCTGTGGGTTTGTGCCGCATGAATAGGGTTCATCTTCTGAATAATAATAATAATAATTATATTTAATCAAAATGATGATGATAATAATACAGGTTTTATTGAAAATAATGGCTATTTCAGTCGCGTTGTTTATTTTGTTTAGACGTTTATTTTGTTTAGAAGTTTTTCTATGCCTCTTATTATTGACTTTTCTTCTGTACTCGAATTGGCTATTAAAACGCCGAATGGGGTAATTCATGTCAAAACGTGGTATTTGTCAAATTGAATATATTATATAAAATGCAGTACAAATTAGATCTTAAGCCTAATCATTTAGTATCATTGTGTTGACATTTATTGATATCTTAAAGTTTCCTCGTTTCTTACAGCAACAACACAGTTATTAAATAACTTCTAATTTGTTCGCTGCTTATAGCCGGTGAGAATAAGAGAGAGAGAGAGAGAGAGAGAGAGAGAGAGAGAGATTGAAGAGAGAGAGGCAGAGAGAGAGACGAGAGAGAGAGAGACGAGAGAGAGAGAGAGAGAGGGCTGGGGGACTGGTGAGAAGGAGCATGACTGACTGATTTAAGAAAAAAAAAAAAAAAAAAAAAAAAAAATTAAAAAAAAAAAAAAAAAAAAAAAAAAAAAAAAAAAAAGAAAAAAAAAAAAAAAAAAAAAAAAAAAAAAAAAAAAAAAAAAAAAAAAAAAAAAAAAAAAAAAAAAGAGTAGATTCTCTCATCAATCTGTATTGACACTATCATAATCTTAAATTGACTTTAAATTCATTACACATCACTCATTACGGCGCCAATATAGCCTTGCCGAACCCCAGTGTGGTGGAACTTTGGCCCTAAAACACCATCTCCACCCATCCAAGTCTATGTAAATGAAGGGAAGTCAGAATTCCAGGGTTTGAAGAATGCCAATGGAGAGCCTCCGACAAAAGACGGAATTCTTTTTATTCTAAAGCCAAGTAAGAGAGCCATTTCCTCTTTTTCATGAGTGCTTAGTGAACAGAAAAGTAATGTTTTATCTCTGTTACTATGCACTTCAAATACAAGAGTTTTTTGCTCATAGCAGTTCCCAAACTTGACCATACCAGGTACCCCACCCCCCCAACCCAGATGCGATGAGTCCCAGCCAAGGAAAAAAGTTATTACCATGCCAGTACAACGTAGTACATTTAATGTTTACATATTCCTGCCACAAAGTAAGTATAAAGCAAATATATATAAACTAATTTCAATATGTCCCGTACCCCCGAGGGCCTGTTCCTGGGGTACGGGGACCCCAACTTGGGAAACCACCGGCTTAGAGGAAATATGAACCGTGAGAGATGAATAGAACATAGGAGAGAGAGAGAGAGAGAGAGAGAGAGAGAGAGCTGCAGTTGATCGCAAGCATTAAAACAACGGCGCACCAGAAGAATCCCGAAAAATTCTTGTTACCTGACCATCATGGTGGAAGAAAATTTATATATGATCTCTCTCTCTTATATATATATATATTATAAATATTATATATATATATATATATATATATATAATATAAGATAGCAACTAGAATCTTGGAAGGCGACGTATTAAGTTTTTGAAATCTCTTTAATAATTGAAGTGATTGAATTTCTATCTCTAAAATTTATAGGCACTCCGTCGTTAGTTTTAAATTAACTATAGGAGGCTTTTACAACTTTATGATTTTGAAGAGTTGGTGGAGATGTAATCTCGAGTCCTAGTTTTTTTTTAATGTTTTTTTTTTAGAGAGTCATATCTGGATTGTTTTAGCTAACAAAGATATTTGTTAGGTTTTTGATGGCCTTCCTTGGTTGGTGGCATTAAACCATCTCTCTCTCTCTCTCTCGTTAATGCTTGTCAAACAAAAATAAAAAAATTTAATATTTTATTAAGATAAAAGTTGCTTCACATTAGTCCCCAGAAACAGTTTTTTTTTTTTTTTTTTTTTTTTTTCTTGCCAACGTACAATACGGAAAACTGCTGTTGTCTGTACTGCAAAAGAGAGGGAAAAAAAAAAAAAACTCGGATTTTACAGTGGCGAATGCAAAGACATAAAATCAGGTACCGTCGTAAAAATCGAATCTATTAATTTTTTTCTTTTTATTCTACAAGTGCCGTAAAGTTTCACAACATCAACCAGCAGAAGATAAATGAAGCGAGGCGTGCGTCAGAATTTTGTTTAGTCGCTACCTTTTTTTGTGACAGCTCAAAATTCCGAGATATTGAAGGCACCATGCAGAGTGAATGCATTGTCATTTTAGTTTATTACAGTCCGTGAGAGAGAAGGGTAATTTACCAAATTAGCAGGTGGGTTCAATGGACCATAATAATACAAAATAAAGGTATTTGAATGAGAATACGATCAAACAAGATTTAAATATAATTCAAAAAGTATTTACAAAACAATATGACAAAATAAATAACAAATGACAAGTGACAACCACGTCTCTAAAAGTAATCGTACTTGAAATTAAGAACACTTGAAACCAAAGCACAATTAGTTATTAAACCCTTACAACAATATAACTTATACTTAGCTTATAGATACATCACAATAAAGTGGACTGCTTCCCTGCCGGACCACCAGAGTCCTTGGTTTAGTTGCTGAGTGGAGACAGATTCAAAATTACATTTAGGGGTCGAAGAAAGGTAGATGGGCGGAGCAAGTAAGACAAGAGTGTGAAACAAGACCAACAGTTTCTTGAAAGGACAAGGAAGTGGTATACCGGGGAAAAAAGTCAGGCAAAATATATCAATAATTATAATTATGTGGAAGGTGTAATACCTCCCCATAGAGGATCAAGCCCAGCGGAGTGGCTTGATCAAAGTTAAACACCTTCCTTCTCCCGAGAAGGTTGAGAATGGGCCCGTGACAAGGCATCAGCAAATACGTTGTCGCTGCCCTTGAGGTGCTTTATTTGAAGGTTGAAGTTTTGAAGATATAAAGCCCCATCTTAGTAATCGCTGATTATGGGCCTTGGTGCGCTCAAGAAAGGTGAGGGGGTTGTGGTCCGTATAGACATGGATGACAGGAGCTCCTTGTAGATAACATTCAAACTTTTGGAGAGCAAGAACCAAACTTAAGAGCTCCTTCTCTATGGTACTGTAGGACAACTGATGAAGCTTGAAACTACTGGAGGTGTATCCTATTGGGTGGAGTACCCCCCCATCAATTTTCCTGCAACAGCACTCCTCCAGCACCAGTGTCGCAAGCGTCTACTTGCAAAGAGAAGGGTTGAGAAAAAATTAGGACTGTGTAAGACTGGCTCACTACTCAAAAAATATTTTAAATGTTCAAATGCTGCTGACATTTCTCATCCCATTCATACTTCTTTTTAGGGCTGGTAAGACTATGTAAAGGGGCAGCTACTGAAGCAAATTACGGCAGAACTTCCTGTAATAATGAAACCATACCCAGAAATCTTTTAAGGGATTTCCTAGTCTTAGGTTCTGGATAGTCAAGAATGGCATTAACATTTGCAGTTTTAGGCCTGACATTACCTCCACCTACAATATGTCCCAAGTAAGTAACTGTAGCTTGTCCAAAAACATTTTTTTTAAATTTATTGTTAACAATGGGCTTCTCTTAATCTATCAAAGAGCATATTCAAACGTGTCATCAGCTCCTTCCAAGAATCTCCTATCACCAATATATCATCTAGATATGCAAATACTCCCTCTAGACCCTGAATGGTGTAGTTAATAATTATTGCGTTGAAATGTGGATGGGGCATTTGTTAAACCAAAAGGCATTACTTCATACTGGAATAACCCAAAAGGAGTTATGAAAGCCGAAATAAGCTTGGCTCTAGATGTTAACTTGACCTGATAATACCCTTGAGGAGATCTATTTTAGCTACATACTTTGCTTGGCCCACAGAGTCTATAGGTCATCTAGATGGGGTAAAAGGTAACTATCCTTAACAGTAGCAGAATTTACTCTCCTGTAATCTGTACACGTCGCATGCTGCCATCCTCCTTTGGTACCAATAGACAGGGAGACGCCCATGGTGACTTGCTTGGTTTAGCTAATCCAGTTCTCAGAAGATATTCCACTTCTTTCATTACTAATTTCTTGGCCGGGCTGATGCGATAAGGGTGTTGTCGTATGGGAGCAGTTCCTGGTAGAAGTTAGATGTCATGGGTGAGAACTGTACACTGACCTGGATTTTCTCCATAAAGTTCTGGGTAAGAGCAAATAAGGTTTTGAAGTTCTGTTGATTGAAAAAGGAGAAAGATGTTGACATGAGTTTTCAAAGGTTTTCAGGGCAGCATCATTATCTACAAAACGCCACGAATAGATGAATTCAGGTTCACTTCAGGTTTCTCGTCCTTGACCTTAACATTAACATTAACAATTTTGTCTCCATAACCAGTTTCAGTATTCCTGGAATGATACCTTTTAAGCAAATTGGCATGGATAATTTGAGTACTTTTCCTTCTATCAGGGGTTTCTATCACATAGGTATGGTTATTGACATTTTTAACTACTTTATATGGACCAAAGAATTTGGAGGAAAATGGGGATCCAGGGATAGGAAAGTATGCTAACACAAGATCTCCTGGGTTGAATTTCCTAATTTTAGTTTTTGATCATAATTTCATTTTATTTTTCATTTTAATCTGAGCTTTGCTTAAGTTTTCACTGGCTATTTTACGGACTTTGGAAAGGGTTTCCTTAAAGTTACTCAAATATTGTTGAACAGTTACAGTCTGATGAGAGTCTGGGGGCTTTAACCATTCATCTTTAATTAATGCAAGGGTCCTCTTAATAATCTCCCATATACCATTTCAAAAGGAGAAACGCCTAGGGATTCCTGGGGGGACTCACGTATAGCAAAAACAAAAACTTACTCCTTCATCCCAATCAAGATTGCTCTCTAAACAAAACTTTTTTAACATACTTTTAAATGTTTGGTGCCATCGTTCCAGGACTCCCTGAGATTCCGGATGATATGCAGATGATAAGCTATGTTTTATATTTAATTCCTTCAGGATTTCTGAAAAGAGTTTACTTGTAAAGTTAGAACCACGATCAGTTTGGATATCCTTGGGGATCCCGTAAGTAGTAAAGAAACTTAAAAGGTGTTTAGCAATATTTTTGGCAGATATATTCTTAAGTGGGATGGCCTCTGGAAAACGAGTACTGGGACACATAAGAGTTAATAAATATTGGTTACCACCTTTCGTCTTGGGCAAGGGTCCAACTCAGTCTATTACTAATTTCTCAAAGGGCTCATGTGGAACTAGTATGGGCTGTAAAAGGGGCTTTAGGAATTACTTTGTTATTGGTTTGCCAGCTATTTGGCATACATGATATGTCTTTATGAAATCTCCTACGTCCTTTCCTCAAATTAGGCCAATAGAACTTATCAAGTATTCTATAGTAACGTTTTTGGTATTGTCCCAAATGACCACCTGGTCCATCATGTGCAATTTCCATTATCTGAGTGCGTACTGGAATAAGGGGACAACAATTTGGTATTTCTCACTCCAGGTATCGAGACTTGAATAGTTAGAAGGACGGTAAAATCGCATTAGGATACCATTATGATAAAAAGGGGATTTATTCAAAGATTTTTATATCAACAGCCTTATCATGCAAACAAGATAAAGATTGATCTGACCTCTGGGCAACTATAAGTTTATCTCTAGACATTACCTTAGCTAAGAAATCACTATCTACTTCAAAGTCATTTACCTTTTCTCTGCTTGGGACCGAGTGACTATATGTGTTGGGGCTTGTTCAATATCTACCTTATCCTCCATGGGGGTATCAGTGACAATTAAATTTGGTACAATTAATTTCCCGGCTAAATCATTACCCAATAGCAATGAAACTCCTTTTACCGGCAATTCTGTATCAATCACCCCTAATTCAACTTTCCCTTTTACAAGTGGCAATCAAGGTAAACACTGGCAAGGGAATGGATGAGATTCCAGTAAGATCCCTTACAACCCACCTTCTCACCTGTTAAATTATTCTCAACATTAGGTTAAAGCCTTACTATGCAACTAAGTTAAAGCAGCTCCAGTGTCTCTTAATATAGTGACCCTAGACTTCTGTTCTTTCTCCCCAAGGTTATTATACATTCAGACTTAAAATCATCAAATACATCGGGTACATTAGCTTGCACATGCGAAACAGGTTTAATCTGGGAGGTTTGAAAATTTTTACGTTGGGTTTCATAAAAAAACATTCCGGTAGTTACCAGATCCTTTACATTTAGGGTCTTTACAATTACGAAATAGTAATGTCCTTCTCTCTTACAATAACTACATTTGGATTATCAGAACCTTTGGGATTATCCGAAATCTGCTGGGATTTTCCTGAAACTGGTTTTACAAATACCTCAGCTTTTTATTAGGAATACTCTTATGTATTAAGGAATTAAGGAATAAGTGTCAGCCAAGGAAAGCAGCCTTTAGTAAATCTTTCTCCTGCCTATCTTCAATATAGAGCATTACATTAATGGGGAAGTTTCCTTTTAAATTCTTCAAGAACCATTAAATTTATCAGTTCTTCAAAAGAAGTTACTTCAGCACACTTAAGCCATTTCTTGAAAGCTCTAAGCTTGTCAGAAGCGAATTCTAAGAAAGTTTTTTGGCTATTTGATTTACATAAGTTACGAAAAGCTTGTCTATATCCCTTCCTCTGTTATGGAAAATGCATCTAAGATTGCTTTCTTAACCTGTTTATAATCATTAGTATCATCCAGATGCCTAACAACTTTAGCAGCTTTACCTGACAATTTAGGTTTAAGGAGCCATACCCACTGTTCAACAGGCCAATTAAGGTGATTAGCAGTTTCCTCAAATACCCGAAATAAATCCTCGGGATCATACTCTGTGAATAAGGGAACTAACTATATTTCAGTCAGGTCGGGAGATAACTTGTTCAGTTTGCCTAATCTGAAGATTGATTTGAAGCCCCTCTCTTGTTCCACCTTTATAAGCTAACCTTAGCTTCTAATTTCTAATTTAGCTTTTTCCTCTCTAGCTTGAAATTCTAACTTAGCTTTTTCCATTTCAAATTTTTCTTTCTTCCTTAAGAGAAAATTCACTTCTCTTTTCAGCGGCTTGCAAAGCTAACTCTTAACCTGTTCTTAAAGCTAACTGAGCTTTTTCACGGTCTAACTGAGCTTTTTCACGCTCGAACTGAGCTTTTTCACGCTCGACTGCAAGACGTTCAAACTCTAATTTTTGTTCAATTGTAAGGGAAGGGATTTCTGGAACAAGATACTGCCTAGCTTCGTCACCCAATGTTCCAATACGCATATAGTGATCTATTATCACTTTCCTAATGTCAAACTTACGCATACTAGAACGTAACTCAAGGTCTAAATGCCTAGCTACTTCCAATAATTCAGATTTTTTAGCATCGGTAAGAGTATGCAATTCAGAGGAAGGATCCCCCACAAACGTTTTGAGTATTAACTTCGCCATTGTGAAAAAAAAAGAAACTTCAAGAACAATATAAACACCTGAATTAGAGTTTTACAATTCTTAAATTGGAGCCAACTTAGTTAAGCATTGACCACGCATGAAACCATAAACCACGCATAAATAGTAACCGATTAGATAAGTATTTATACACAAAACATTTTAGATACGGAAAAATGAGAATGAATAAGGACGCACTGGAAGTATTTTACTCCCGGTTCAAACCAAAATGAAGTCAACAGGAAGTACCGTCGCTCAGCTAACAACCGTAACTTACTACACTTTGATTAGAACGGTAACTTCACGCACATATGTCGAGGCATTAACAAGATTCATTACACTTTACAGAAAATGAATAACGCAAGAGACTGGTATCTAAGGACCCAGGGAAAGACTATAAGCACGTAAAAGTCACAAATGATTCAAGAGAAATGAATTTTTAACAATGGTACGACAGATTAACTTTTTAACCAGCGCACTGAGTCTCAGTTAGGAGAGGAGGAGGGGAAAACCATAACAAGGTTACCGGCAGTCGTTTACCAAAACAGAAGTGGCCACCTTCGGTCACCGAAAAATTTACGCACAATGAAAATAAATTCTTCAGCGATCTAGCAAACACAAAAACAGTCACCTAACTAACTATAACTCAGGATATTTATATCAAGCAAGGTTTAATAACGAATCACCAATTACATAAACAAACAACTGATTCTTAACGAGGTTGTCAATTATTACATACCCACGAAGTTAAGCAAAAATGGATCCCGGACAGGCCCCCATAATATTATTACAGTCGTGAGAGAGAAGGGTAATTTACCAAATTAGCAGGTGGGTTCAATGGACCATAATAATACAAAATAATGGTATTTGACAATGAGAATACGATCAAACAAGATTTAAATATAATGCAAAAAAGTATTGGTACAAAACAATATACAAAATAAATAACAAATGACAAGTGACAACCACGTCTCGAAAAGTAATCGTACTTGAAATTAAGAACACTTGAAAAAAACAAAGCATAATTCGTTATTAAACCCTTACAACAATATCACTTATACTTAGCTTATAGATACATCACAATAAAGTGGACTGCTTCCCTGCCGGACACCAGAGTCCTTGGTTTAGTTGCTGAGTGGAGACTGATTCAAAATTACATTTAGGGGTCGAAGAAAGGTAGGATGGGCGGAGCAAGTAAGAACAAGGAGTGTGAAACAAGACCAACAAGTTTCTTGGAAAGGACAAAGGAAAGTGGTATACCGGGGAAAACAGTCAGGCAAAAATATATACAATAATTATAATTATTAGTGGAAGGTGTAATAAGTTATTCTTCTGATATGAGACTTTACAGCTATCAAGATATAAATTCTCTCTCTCTCTCTCTCTCTCTCTCTCTCTCTCTCTCTCTCTCTCTCTCTCTCT
>NC_087203.1:38189702-38192202 GCF_015104395.2 Macrobrachium nipponense
GCAGAAGAAATCTTGTACCTTTTTAGACCACAGCTCGCCATTAACCTTATTTGCTGTGGAATCTATAAAACGAAATTGTTCACCGACATCATTCTGGTACAATGTTAACTCATTCCCGCGTTCATGAAATGGCACCAGCAAGCAATTTTCAAAATGAAGTGAAACTTTACACCCATTAATGAGTTCTCCATCAATAACATCATTTATTTTTTATCTCTAACAGACTGCTGACAACATTTCTCAACTCGAAAAGAGATATCGGTCATTAGTAGCGAAGATGAATGTATATGGGTTTGTTGCTCAACCTTAAGACTAAATTAAATGATATTCAGTTAACGTGAAGCCTTTTACACAAAGCACATTACTTACCAAACTTACCATCCTTCCCCTCAATAAATAAATAAATAAATAAATAAATAAATAAAAATAAAAATACAATAATTCCAACATTAGAAGATTATGAACAAGAACTTGATCATGATTAAGACACTCTTAATAAACAAATACGACCCAAGCACTGCCAACTGTGAAATGAAAAGTCATCGGCAGACGTATAAGAAAAAGTTAATAGAAATCACCGTAAGATTAGAAAACTATCCCGTGAGAAGACGGAGAGAGAGAGGAGAGAGAGAGAGAGAGAGAGAGATTTTGGAAATAGGGCTCCGTAAGGCAATAACAGACGTCATCACGAACATTCTCGGTCTCAAACTTCCAGAAAATTGGAAAGAAATTGTTTTCTCTCTCTCTCTCTCTCTCTCTCTCTCTCTCTCTCTCTCTCTCTGGTCGAGTCGATTTGTTCTCTCATGGAGTATATTCTGTATCAAAAACAAAAAGACGAACTCTTTTCGACTGTACGAGCCTCACAGTAATTATTTCATAAATTTAACGACTTTTTTTTTGCTGCAAGTTTAAATAGCAATTTGAGTATAAACAAACATTTACCAAAGAAATACATATAATTATATTAAAATCTCTGACTGGACTCGTACTGAAAAAAGGCGATACCACCAGTCCCTTGTTCGCATATGTAATCATCTACAGTCATCAAACGCTATAAATACAATAATTACGAGAAATAAAAAAAGAGATACCGACCAATAAGAGTGAAAATATCACAGGTGCATCAGGTATCAACTGAAGACCGCTGGGTTCACATATCATGGACCTGTCCATTAGCGATATTTTTCAGTGCATGTTATCTGTTATCATATCTTGGGTAAAATGGAAATTAAGTTTCCATTGGCTTCATCAATCCAGTTACTGCTTTTTGCTTTTCCACCGTACAAAACATTCGACCGTGGCATCTTGGCTAGAATCCCATTCCTGATTCCTGAGATTCATACCTAGCCATTCCTGATTCCTGAGATTCATACTAGTATTGCACCAGCCGTGGTTTTTCCATGCCCCTAGGTTAGGTTAGTTCAAATTGATTGTAGACTGGGTAATTTGGGTGTGGGAAACACAATGAGATAATTTTCTAGAAGAATTCTATGGTTAGTTTTTAAAATATGGCGTCCCGATTTTTCAGGAAGATCCCGATACTCTGTTACAGTTCAGGTATATTATAAGACCGTTTCCAGAATGTCAGCTTTACAAGCTGCTCTGTGAGCAAGAGCCCGTGCTGGCATAAGGTCAGCTTCATCTCAAACAACAAGATTGTCAGCCTCATGGCTAATCCCGACTCAGAGCTGCAAGTGTGAGATTTCTTTGTTACTTTTACACACAGTCCAGAGTTCAAACTGCCGTTCTTCCTAAACTTCGGCGCAATCAAGTTTCCTGTACAAGGTATAATGCAGTATGACAGACGTCTCATGAAACTCTCAGCCACGGCCCGGTGCATGGCCTGTCCTATAGCGTTACATGGGACTCGATCATGGCTAACTTTAACCTTGAATAAACTCAAAACTACTGAGCCTAGAGGGCTGCAATTTGGTATGTTTGATGATTGGAGGGTGGATGATCAACATACCAATTTGCAGCCATCTCGCCTCATTAGTTTTTAAGATCTGAGGGAGGAGAGAAAAGGTGCGGACGGACAGACAAAGCCATCATCTCAATGATTTTCTTTTACAGGAAACTAAAAGGTTGTCATATCTTGCCTCGACACAGGGCACAATCGCGCCCTCTGAAGAGGAGAGACACTGGCCATCTTCCGGACCGAAATACGGTCTCCCAAATCTCTACTAAACGACCTTCCGGATGAGGAATTGTGTAGAGTACGCGAGTCGTGATGGCGGTAGAATAACCTCATATATATGCAGATATTCCTGCCAGCCCGTATCAGTATTAGGATATACATCCCTTCCAAAATCTTGTATTCGCGCGATGATGATGTATTTCTTTCGGCCCCGGTTTCTGTTCTCTTATGGTAAATATGATTTAGGAAGGGGATTTTTTTTTTTTATCTTGATCGTTGCTCCCAACGTAGTTTTGGGTGGAGTCTCATGCAGATGTAATTTCTTCTTGGTAAAAACAAGTTTCCTTTAGTAGGTACGTGTAA
>NC_087203.1:38194702-38212202 GCF_015104395.2 Macrobrachium nipponense
TCGATACCCGAGCGCTCAAGGGCGACTGTTTATCGCTAAATCTAAACTAAGACGTGGGTTCGAATACTGGCCGGGGCAGTTGTAGTACTTACATGATTCCTCTTGTATGTAGTTATTCCTTAGTTACAGTTAATTTGAAGTACATATTGTGGCTTTCCATTCGTGCGGGAAAAAAAAAAGTTACGCGTGTATAGATGACCAAATTCACACACAAACATATATATATATATATATATATATATATATATATATATATATATATATATATATATATATATATACTTCCAAACACTAAGCATGAGACTACATGACATCTCAAGAGGACTCGAAAACAGGAAAACTCTACAAGTTAGTGACTGATCTAGTATTTGGAAGATCTGTATAACCAATTTGCATTATACAAATCCAGTAGCGTTAAACTGTATAAAAATGACGAGGTTTTTCTTTTCTTTGGCGCAAGTGACGCTGCAGTGACACTGGTGGCGAGATGGAACTCACGTTTTTCTCATCATGGTGCTATTGTCGATATCACACAGGGTCAGTATCCAGATTACAATATAGAATTGGGGGCCAAAGGCCATGTGCTGGGACCTATGAGGCCATTCAGCGCGGAAACGGAAATTGACAGTAAAAAAGGTGTTAAAAGGTGTATAACAGGAAGGAAACCTCAAAGCAGTTGCACTATGAATCAAGCGTTAGAAGAGGATGGAAAGGAAGATGGAAGAAAGAGAATATGAAAGGAGGTACAGCAAAAGAAACGAAAGTGGTTGCTGCCCGAGGCCGAAGGCACGCTGCAAAGAACCTTAGTTGCAGTGGACCTCATGCGGTGCACTGCAGGCACTACTCCCCCTCTAGGGGGGGGGGGGGGGGGGGGGGGCAGATCAGAATATGGAGGATAACATAAGCGACGTCGTCACTGCAACTAAACGCAATGGTGAGTTATACAAACATTCCAGGTGATGGAGAAGAACAAAAGATACAAGTACAGTACTTGACGAAAAACGAATGGGGAAGATGAACTCGACCCGTAGAGTTGGGAACAAGAAAAATCTTGGTCCTCAGAAGCTACCAACGCAATCTTACTTTGGGGGAGACAAAAAAAAAAAAAAAAAAAAAAAAAAACAAAAAAAAAAAAAAAAAAAAAAAAAAAATGGGCGGGACTTTTTATATCCCCTTATCTCTCTCTCTCTCTCTCTGTAGTATGTATGTATGTATGTATGTATGTATATACACACATACACTATATATATATATATATATATATATATATATATAGAGATATATATATATACTTATATATATATATGTGTGTGTGTGTGTGTGTACGTATGTGTATTATATACATACTGGATCTCGATCTCTCTCTCTCTCTCCCGGTGGGGATGAGGTGAGGGACACGGTGGACGGATTTGTGGGGGGTTGGGGGGAAGAATGAGGAAAAGAGGTTAAGGAAAAATAAAATCCTTTTTTATCTCCTCATGCTGAGAAAGTGAGACGAAGACGGGCGAGCAAGATTTTTTTTTCTTCTCTGTTCTATTTCATCTTGCTATTTAACTAAATGGAAACAAGGTCTTTTGTTCTCTCCCGAGATGCTTCGAGGCGGCGCTACATTTACATATATGACTGTGAGGTTGTGCGCCTGAGTCTGAAAAATTGTGAGATTGTGTTAGTTCTTCATTGGACGAGTCGGCTGCATAGTCGCCTACCAATCTGGCAGCCCGAGTTCTCTCCCAGCTGCCGCCAATGCAGAACCAGATGAATTTAATGTGTGCTCTCATCCCATACGCAAGGCAAGAGCAGGTGTATCTCGTTCAGATATACGAATAAATACACTTTATGAAAGTATCTATTCCTACTCATATTCTTTAGTTTCATCGAACAGAAAGAAGATCGAAAGCACAGAGTATAACCAAGTTTACTGAAGATTTCATTCAAGTGATACTCTGGATGAAACCCATTTTTGGCATCGTCAGTCGTTATGGAAATATGTACCTCTCTATCCCTACTAAGATTTGTCAATGCATTAAACATACCAACTATAACGAAATTCATGAAAGATTATGTTCAAATGTTGCTCATAACCTTCGGATATACTATGAAACGATATGTTAAGGCCATGCAATATAATATCTCCACGATTTCTCCTGACAAATTTTTGGTATCGTCAGTGAAGATTCCTCTGGGAGGGGGATATAATGATTATTGCCAAAGGCCCTCGACGAATTAAACAGGAGAGAGAAGCGGAAAAAATACCGATTCATGGGACTTTCTTCTATAAAAATGTCCAATGACACCAAAAGGGAGCAGCTACTAATATACTGTTGAATTTTTATGTGTGCTGACACTTTATCTTTGCAATAATGAAGAGATTACCCGAGAGACTAAATTTAATTAGTTCGTTGTGAAAAAGAAAATTAAAAAAGAATACATTAAATAATGGGCCGAATTTATAAACAGAATTCTGAACCAAAGACGTCACCCCCTATCATCTCAATCCTGTTCCAAGGTCTATTCAGAACGGTACCATTATTGTTTTCATGATTTGATACATAAATATTATATTGTAAAAAAATCCGTATGTTCTAGCACAATTTCCAAATCGGTTGTAACCATTAGTGAATGTGTCTTTTGTAAAGTACTGAACGCATAAATCTCAAGTAACTGATGTTCTTCCCATTGCTTTAATCATATATAATCATAGATAGCCGTGAGCTGAAGATAATAATTTCAGCTGTTAAGATCCACGACTACGCCAAATTTAACACGAAACTATCGATGTCCCTTTGAAAAGAAACTACGCAGTTGAAATTTTACATCATGCAAGCACAAGACTTTCCTTTCCCAATCGCTGATAAAGTCTCAATTAGGAAATCAATAAAATGCCAGAAGTGATTAAAGTTGAAAAAAAAAGTTGCACCACTTGAAAAAATGGATTTGTAATCGTCGACTGCTCGCGATAACGACTTATTTTGGGAATTCTTGCTCATTCGTGTAAATTTTATGCAACGCCAGCGCACAACTTATGTATACATGTAAATCCCAGGACACGATTGCGGGCCTGTAAATGTATAATTATGGCATGCATAAATGTGAGCACGAAGTTTGTAGTCATATATATACGCGGTAGAATAATATATACTTATGAATACGAGCAGGTTTTTCGAAAAAATCCAAAGCAGATAAAATGTGTGTAAATCTATATATATATATATATAATATATATATATATATATATATATATATATATATATAATATATATAATATATATACCGTACTTTCTGTGGTTATTTGGACAAGCTTCGGTTGTCACGAATTGCCGTTACTGGGATGCATTTTCAAGCTCTGAAAACTCACTTTCCACAACACCCTAAATTTGTTCATCTTCGCTTCTTACTAAGGATCCATATTGGCTCTGGCAAGAGCCAGGCCACACCATTTTAACCTACCCTTCCGATGCTTGTTACCTTCTTTTGGGGAATTTTGAAAATCTTGAGTTATTGCTACTGAATCTCTGACGTTTTCGACAAACTACTGCTCAGGGCCCTGTTAGCATAGTTCCCTCGGAAATCCAAGCTCTTCGTATACCCCAAACTGAAAAGAATGGAGCACAAAGGAACGCCGCTAGATATGGAGAATGGGCCGAAGTTCCACCATCAAATACAATAGATGTTTTTATTTGTTTCTGACGGAGGAACAGCATCTGCTCACCTTCCCATTTCAAGCGATGTTCATCCAGCTTCTTATCTACTTTTTTTTTTTTGTGTGAGTGTGGGCGGGGGGAGGGGGGACGTTACATGTTCCATTTCCCATTTTAACTAAGGTCCCTCCGTGCTATGTTCTTGTTAAATTCTTCCTTGCTGTTGCTGATGATTCTGCCTTCCATATTTCGCTCGGCAAATTTTTTTCCGGCAAATATTTTTTATACATCCAGACCGAACTTGAAACTGTGTCTGATGGGGATGTATGGGCTTGAGTTTTAAACCCTTAGAGGCCCATTTTTTT
This sequence comes from Macrobrachium nipponense, assembly GCF_015104395.2. NCBI lineage: Eukaryota > Metazoa > Arthropoda > Malacostraca > Decapoda > Palaemonidae > Macrobrachium > Macrobrachium nipponense. The sequence goes on from NC_087203.1 coordinate 38,198,706, forward strand.
TTCTCTCTTTTTTTGGGTGCCCCTTTTTCCGTTCAGTTCGTCAATTCTGTTAGTCGAAAATGTGCCTCGTCATTCCAGTTCTCCCAAAGTTTCGCGTGTTAATGTTACTTCACGGAGTCCGAGTGATATCAAAGTTCGTGTCTGCTTCACCCGCTCCTCGAAAACCAGCTTCTTAAGGTACTATTCATACCCCTTTATACTGACCTTTATCCCTCTCTTATCGGCCCACTCCAATTCGAAAATATATCCCGATAAAAAATGCAATCACAGCTCACGAGAGGCCGCCTTTCTTCCCCGTCACTTTCGGGAAGAAGCGAATCCTTTCCTCCTCTTTTTCACAGACCTGGGAACTGATGATTCCAGGCCATTTCCATAACAGAGTCAAGACGTTTTTCTCTTCCATTGATGAAAACTTCCAAGAAATAAATTGCCTGTCCAATTGGCCATGAATATTTATGTCTCTTCCATTCTTACTGCAACTGGCTTTTTCCAGTCGAAACTATTTCGTAAACGTTCTGGTCTTTACAGTTACATACGCACACGTACACACACATACACACATACGCGCGCACACACACATACACACAGAAACAAAACCGGGTGCAAACGTAAATACTGTAGAAATAAGATGATTGCACCATTTTTTCTATCTTATTCACAATGGCGCATTGATTAAAATAAAAACGGTTACTCTCACTTATAAGCAATTTTTATTTATTTATTTATTTTTTTTAATTCCTGAAAGCCTGATTCTTTCGACCGACTTCACGAGGTCGAAAGCTCCGTCTTCGTCGGTCCTCTGAAACCAAAGAGATCAGGGCAAAGTCAACTCTATGGCGCCTAGTGGCTTGACACGACAAAGGGCCGAGTTCGGGCCAAGTCACAAGCGAGAAACATTAATGTCCCTTTCCCTCGGAATATACGTATGAAGAATATGCTCCCGGTTAATATCACAAGAGAATCCTTTAAAAATATCATCGGCGTTTCCGGTCCCTTTCCGAAGTTCATATATCATCAAAAACAAAACAAGCACAATCACCAGTAGTTACAAATAGCAAGAAGAATATTCGCCCTTTAGAATGGTATAATTTTTCTTATTACAGCAACAAAGATACTCATCAAGGATATAAAACAAATTACCTGAAACGAAGACTTAACGTCAGTCGTCCTTTTATTTAGAACGCGATATACCGGAGGACTTGAAACTTCTCGGCATTAACACGTTTGCTGTGTCAACCGACGAGAAATATCACGGTGCCTCAAAGTTTGTTTATTTGTTTTGTTTGTATGGTGTTTTTACGCTGCATGGAACCAGTGGCTATTTAGCAAAGGGACCAACGGCTTTACGCGACTTCCGAACCACGTCGAGAGTGAATTTCTATCACCAGAAATACGCAAATCTTTCCCCCTCAGTGGAATGCCCGAGAATCGAACTCAAAGTTGACGCGAAGAGAATGCGTCCCAGCCACAGAATTCTCTTGAGATTCCTTCATTACAAGACGCTAAGCAAACCCCAAAAGACTCATTACGTTCGAAAGTGGCATATGAACCTGCAATTTTCTCATTCTCTCTCTCTCTCCGCCAGTCACTCATTAATCGATAAGATCTATTTCTATTAGTATATTTTATTTTATTTTTATTTTTATTATTTTTTGCGAGGGAAAGGGGGTGGGGGGCGGTTAAAAGATCTTGTATGAGAGGAATGAACCTGCCATTCTCTCTCCGCCATTTACTCAGCAATTGGTATAACCTATCGTTAATTTTATTTTGGGGCCGGGGGTGGGGGTCAAAAGATCTTGTATGAGGGGGAACTCGGCGCCATTTAAAATTTTTATTTATTTATTTATTTATTTATTATTTTTATTATTATTTTTCCCTTTTTTTTTTACGAAGCCTGTGATCAACATTGTCGCGGAGGTTGACAGTTGGGAGAGAGGAGGAGGAGGAGGAGGTTTTCGGCCGGACTGAGGAAAGGCAGCAACTGGGAGAGTGTGGGTTTGATGATGCACACACTCCTCGTAACCTTAAAGCTGTTGTCTCTTGAACCGACACTCTCTCTCTCTCTCTCTCTCTCTCTCTCCGCCTGTGTTCTTCCCCCAAACCAACACCGCCACTAAAATATCACTCCTCCTCTCCTGTTCCTCCTACTTTTCGCCCTACTCTTATTATCTATCCTCCTACTTTCTCCGTTCATCACCCTTGCTTCTTCCTTCCACGACAGATTTAACGGCGTCACTTCTATAAAAAAAAAATAAGTCAAAAGTCTAATGCTGCTCTTTCAAATAGCATGTATGTCTAAAAACGTATTCGCACAATGAACCTGACCTGTTGGAAAATGCAAATAATAATAATAATAATAATAATATCCTTTATTTCGGTTCAGGGCCATATACAATGAACATACAAAATACACAGTAACATACACAATCTAGATATATGAGTCAACATGATAGGAAAAATTAGTAATCGGCACTTATCCACAAAATAGCTGAGGTAGCATAAAAGATAGTAATCATAATACTGGTAATAGTAATAATATTGGTGAGAAAAAAAATATGCATTGAGAGTTATAACAGTTAGTGTACAAATTATATAGCTTAAATTTCACTAGAGACCTTAGGTGGTTACAGTAGTCTGGTCCAGAGGGCTAAATACATAAATTGAATGTATAAAAAAAATAAAAAATAAAAAACTTTAACTTGATAGTAATCACAGAAATAATGAAAAAATAAAATATCAGCAATAAATATAATAATGACAAAATCTGCAGATGACATCTTGCTAATACAGAGATTAAGTCCTTTAGGGGACAAAGGCCTCATTTTCCCATCTTTCCCACAATTTAGATCTTCTTGCTTCACTCCTTAGGATGCTTTGTATGAGCGAGTTGCCGCTGTTTTTCACTCGGGTTACCAGGCTGGACATTGTTCGCCTTACAATGATTTTTAAATTGTCCAGGTGGTTTTCTAAGAACATCTGTGTGGCGGAGTGGTAGCGTGGAGTGTTTGTGAGGCGTTTCAGAATGTCATTGTGCACAACAGTGATACGTCTCATGGTCTCTCGGGTATAGTTCGTCCAGAGGGAACACCCATAGATACTGTAGCAGTACGAGCGGAAGAGCAGCAGTTTCACGTCTCGGTGACAGAAGGCAAACCTCCTTGCAATTATGTTGCCAGTTGCACATAGTTTACGACGCCTCTGTTCAATGTCTGCCGTATCTTTTAGGTCGTCGGTAATAATGTGACCCAAATACGGAAATTCGCGCACAAATTCCAGCCGATGGTTTTCGAGGAAAATTTGTGGTTCTGCAATATGCTTAAGCGATCTCGGGAGCAGCGACATGCACTGGGTCTTGGTTTCGTTGTAGATTATATCAAATTCCTCTGCATATTGGCGGCAAGTGTTCGATGAGTCGTTGGAGGCCATGCACTGATGGGGAAATCAGAACCATATCGTCGGCGTAACAGAGGTTGTTTATAGTTGTTTCATTGACAAGTGCATCCGATTGGGAGTGAGTTCAGTTTGACATTCAAGGCATCTGTGTACGTATTAAACAGGTATGGAGAGAGAATGCCCCCTTGCCGAAGCCCGTTTAGGGAGCCGAAGGTGTACGATAATACGTTGCCCCATTTGACACAGAATTGCTGTGTGGAGAACCAGCAATGTAAAATGCCAATTAGATATAGGGGTGCGCCCCTTTTATGCAGCTTCAGGAATAGCTTCAGGTAGTTTACTCTGTCAAATGCTTTTCTCACATCTACGAAACACAGGAAAACCGGAGATGCTGATGATAGGTAGTAGTTCAGCAATTCTTTCATTATGTAGATGCAGGTGTCGGTTGAGTGGTTTGCTTTAAACCCGAACTGGTTGTCAGTGGTGTGTAGAAAGGGGAGAAGTCTCACAAGAAGAACCGACTCAAGTATCTTCGATGCGATCGTTGTGATTGCAATTGGCCGGTAGTTGCCAGGGACAGCTGCATCCTTTAGCTTGTTTTTGATTAATGGTATCAAGTGAACTAAGAGTAGGAGTCTGGAAGAAACTGGTGAATTATGCACGCATTGAATAAGGCAGCTAGCAAAATGTAAATTATCGGATGGCAGAATTTGAAAGCCTCTGCGGGAAGACCATCACAGCCGGGCGATTTATTATTAGGTATGCTGTTTATGGCATCGCTGATGTTACCTGGCGTAATACGGTCTGCAAAATGAAATTGAATGTTGTCATTAAGGAGGTTATCTACCTCGCTTCGGGAATCCTGATCATTTATGCAATTCAGGATATTGTTGAAGTGATCACCCCACATCCTTGCGATAGCCTCGTCTCCGACTGCTTCCCCTACTCTCTGTGATAGCTTTTTAGTTTTGGGATTTAAGGACTGGATATCTTTCCAAAGACGAGGGTAATCACCAGATTCTACGTTTCTAGACATTGCAAAATGTTCACGATTTCTCTAAAGATAACGTAGGAACAAATTCATAAACCTTCTGTAATGCAAGCTTGACCTGATTTTTTTAATGTCCAAGTCTGCTGTTGTCTTAAAAAAATAGATACGAGGGAAAAATAAGTATACACTTTCTAAAGATAAAAGAAAAGGCAAGACCTATACCACAGAGAATGCTGACTGTAACTGAGAGTGCAAAGTTTGATTTGTATTTCAAAGTAAACACTTTACAGTTGTCTAAAAATAAAAACAAAGTATATAGGAGTAAACCGTATTAGTGGTATGAACCTGATCTCCCTTGAAAGGTCGAGAGGTCAGTTGTGGTCCACAACCGGTACACAGAAGTAACAACCAAGTTATGAAGTGACCCTTACCGAGCTATGGAACTTAGTAAACAGCTTATTCCTAGTGCAAAACAGTCGACTACCTATCGAATACTCAATTCACTTCTTCGGCCAACTAGGATACAATAGATTTTCAGGTAACTGACTCCGAGAAACTGACACAAAGATCCTAAGAAACGGCACACACAGTAAGAAAAGTGATGGACTCCTAAGAAGGCAGGATGCAACCCGGAACCCCACACTATAAATACCACCCAGTCGAATTGGAGGACTGTGAAAAAAAATATAAAATAATAATAATAATGATAATAAAGTTGCGTTACTTGACGTTACACTGGCTTCCCCCTCTGAACTAGGTTAGGTTCAATACAGAAGTTTTCTTCACTGAACTGTGCCAATGACAGAGGCTGTCTAGTTGTAGTTTGATCGGTGCAAAGAAAGGTTATATAAGCAATGCATAACATATTCCCTTCTCAATTGGTTCGAGGCTCATCACTTGTTCATAAGGATCTTGCAATATTCTGAGGTTGTATACTTTACTTATATGCTTGTGCAGAATAATATGAAGCCAAGATTTTGGCGTATAATTGATAGAGAAAGAGGGGAGAGAGAGAGGAGAGAGGAGAGGAAGAGAGAGAGAGAGAGAAGACTTGTTCATAAGGATCTTGCCAACATTCGGAGGTTGTATACCCGAAATTATTGCATGTGCAGAATAATATGAAGCCGAAGATTTTGGGAGTATAATGGTGTGTGTGTGTGTTTGTGTTTGTGTGTGTGTGTGTGTGTGTGTGTGTGTGTGAGAGAGAGGAGAGAGAGAGAGGAGAGAGAGAGAGAGAGGGACTTGTTCATAAGGATCTTGCAACATTCTGAGGTTGTATACCTTACTTATATGCATGTGCAGAATAATATGAAGCCGAGATTTTGGCGTATAATGAGAGAGAGAGAGAGAGAGAGAGAGAGAGAGGAGAGAGAGAGACTTGTTCATAAGGATCTTGCAACATTCTGAGGTTGTATACCCTACTTATATGCATGTGCAGAATAATATGAAGCCAAGATTTTGGCGTATAATGAGAGAGAGAGAGAGAGAGAGAGAGAGAAGAGAGAGAGAGAGAACTAATGAAACCCTCGACTGGAATTAGCCATCATCACCTGGCGAACTCATCACAAAAGGTTCTAAACTTTGAGATTTGAGAAAAGACATGACGAGAACCTTCGGTGTCTTTGTCTCTTGGTAATCCTTCATGTCATTCCCAGTATCACCTTTGTTTCGAGATTCTTTTGTTGAATTGTGTCACAAAGACGTTCCAATTAATGAGAGAGAGAGAGAGAGAGAGAAGAGAGAGAGAGAGAGAGAGAGAGAGAGAGAGAGAGATTAGAACCGGAAACATTTCCCAATTATGAATTCCACTTACAGATTTATGATCCATTACTTTGCACCACAACAGCGAAATTCAATCACATTTAACACACACACACACACACACACACACACCACACACACACACACACACACATATATATATATATATATATATATATATATATATATATATATATATATATATATATATATATTCTTATAATGTAAGTTTAGAATGCAATTATAATTCTGGTAATATGATTAATTCACATCAGAACTTGTGTATCATGGTATGAAATGTTTATTTCTGTGTTCGGATTTTCCAAATTTAAAGACAACATGCCTTAAGTGATCCATTTTTCATTTTGAAGTACGTAAGACACACAGAGAGTGAAAGCTCATAAGCCTTTTAAGAGAGTCGTATTCCCACTTTGAGAATGTCTTAGCTAGGTGATTTCGTTATCGATGCAAACACAACACGGTCGGGCCTCTGATGGAACAAGGGAGCCTTATTCATAGCTATTCCTATAGAGATGCCGTAATATGTTTTTGCCTTCGACTATAGACTAATAGCTCATACGTTTATGAGGTGAGAAAAACTTATTAATTCGCTTTGAGACAGCGGCGTGCGTTATACTCTCTCTCTCTCTCTCTCGCTCGCTCGCGAGGCTGTTCCAGTAACTTAACGTAACGAGCTGGTCACTCATTTTTATATAATTCTTAGTAATATATGTGTTGTTTGTGGAATCTGAACATAGTTTTGTATCTATTGGTTTTTGTGAAGGCGCCAAGAAAATAGTGAAAAAGTGTAAAATTGTAACAGGCCTTTTGATTGACGCTGCAGCTGTGTATAAGGTATTTTTATAAATGTTGTGAAGTGCACTTCAATTTTTTATCATTTCTAAACATTTATCTTTTGCTTTGTTCTTTTCTCATTTTTATATGTTTAATGTGTGTACTGTCAATGCTTTAATTGTTTTCATATTATGCATTATGTTTTTCTGCATTGTCTTTATTTTGTTTAATTAGTTTGAATAATATTCTATTGTGTACATTTTGAATCTTACACTTGTGAATTAACTTGCATTTAATTAAATTTAATTTCAAATTTAATTATTGCTTTATGATTTAATTTAATTAATTTTCTTGATAAGCTTTGATTTAATTTTGGCTTAATAATTAATTCAAGAATTAATTAAACTTTTGTTTTCAAGTAATAACAATTTCCCTGAGATTGTGAATTTCACTTATAAATTTTGAATTTAGAAATAAATTTTTGTATTTAAAATTTATATGAGCATTTCATTGAACCACCAGCTATATTTTATTTTGTTTAGGTAGAAATATTGAGTGATAATTGTGACGTTTCCCACAAATAAAACAGAATCAGGGAAATACTTAAATTTGAATTTGCACGAGTGATGCCCTTTAATTAAGATTACCTCACACATATTTTAATTAACTTAGACTGATTGTTTTCTTGACTGTTCAGTTAGAAAAAAGGGATCACTCTTACCTTTAGAGTATTCAGTCGTTTAGTATTTGTGATGAAGGGTCAGGTGTCTGTCTGTAGTGAGGTAAGTAACAACCAGGTACTTGAATGAACTGTGCCTTAAGTACAAAGGGTGTCCCAGACCCAGGAATAAAAGGGTCTCTTGTATTAGCAGGTACGAATGGTAAGTGTAGTAACCAGATACTTGGCAATTTGGGTTAACAAATATTCATGGTGTCCAGACACAGATCTTTGACTATTTCACGCACCAAGTGTTAATGGTATCCAGACCCAGATACTCTACACCACTTCATCACAAGTATTCATGGTGCCCAGAGACCCGGGATATTTGGCATTTTATGTACCAAATATCAATGATCCCCAGAAACCAGGGAGGAAAACAAATCACATTATCACTCTAGCTTCCCCCCTATAACTGGTGGTGTTAGGAATATATTTTGTTAGAAAGTGACCATATATTTGTTTTTGCATTTTATTGTAAGAATTGTATTTGAGAAAAATGGCTCCATTCGATACTCAGGAATTTTTAGCAGCCCCTTCCATCCAAGTGTTGTCTGAAACTACTCTGACTAAGGCACAGTGGAGTGCTCTAGCAGTAGCATGTGGTGGTCATGTGGTTTAGTAGCATGATACAAAAGCTACAAATCAAATGCATTGCCATGCAAGCATTGATAGACTCTGGTAGAATAACTGATGATGATGAGTTAGAATTGGCTCAAGAGTTGTTGAATGTAGCACAGGCTGATCTTATAAATAAGCAAGTAGAAAAGAAAGAGAAAAGTGATGCAGAAATTGGAACTCAGACGCATAGAAGCAGAAGAAAGTTTGATTAAGCTGAAAATGCAGGCTGAAAGAGAGAGAATAGACAGGGAAAAACAAGAAAGAAGAGAAAGAGAAGAAGAAAAAGCCGCAGAAGATGAAAGGCAAAGGATAAAAGAGGAAAGAGAAATTGCAAAACATGAAAGGGAGATGGAATTGATAAGAGCTAGATCCAACAATTACCTGCAACACCGTCTAACCCAAACCATGGTAATCAAGACCCTGCATTTGATGTAGTAAGAGTGCAGAGTTAATCCCTAAGTTTACTGAAGAGGCTCCAGATGAGTTCTTTGATCACTTTGAGAAAGTGGCTTCAGGTATGGGATAGCCGAGATAAATGGTCAGTTTTGCTACAAAGTGTCTTGATTGGTAAAGGGAGAAGTGGCTTATCTAGCCTTAACAGCTGATCAGTGTAAAGACTATAAGGTGCTCAAACATAAATGTGCTACAAGTATACCAAGTTGACCCCCAGAGTACTACAATGAAAGATTCAGAAACTTAAGAAAGGATGAAAAAGTAACTTTCTTGGATTATGCTTATAAAGTGAGAAGGTGTTTTAAAAGATGGTTGGAGACAGCTAAAGTTACAACTTTTGAAGAGTTAGAAGAGTTAGTTGTTTTAGAGCAATATTTTAAAGGTATTCCTGAGCATATAAGAGCCTATTTGAGAGAGAGAGAGGTTAAAAAACTTGACAAAGCTGCTACCCTGAGTGAAGACTACAATATAATTAGTAGCAGGCGTAATTATAATGTCAAGTACCAGAGTCAACCACGCCCAGGTTTTAAGTCTCATCCAGGTTTCAGGAACAATTTTATAAATGGGAAAGCTGCAACTAATAATACTCCTCAGCAAGCTAATGTGAAATCCTCATCTAATTTTGCAAGACAGTTGCAAAAGCCTAATGTTGTCTGCTTCAAGTGTGGAAGAGCAGGACACTTCAGTCAAGAGTGTTATTGGAATTATCAGCAGTCCAAGCATGTTGGTCAAATAGTAAGAGGTGACCAGGTCAAACAGACTGTTAAGAATACTGTGGGGAGGAATCCGACTACAGGGAAGACTGAAACTAAACAAGCTGAGTGTTTAGCAACCAGTGGAAATGTAACTTCAAGCAGTGAGTGGCTGAGCAGTTTGGAGGCTTTTAAGCCATATATCTATGAGGGTACACTGGCAACTCAGGAAGAGAGTGTGCAGGTACCAGTCAAGATTTTACGTGATACAGGGAGCAACCATAGTGTGGTGTTACGTGGTGCTCACCCAATGTTGGAGAAGAATCTCACTGGAGATTCAGTTATTTTGAAGGGTATAGGAGGAGAGGAAGTAACTCCTATATGCTGCCTACACCTGTCCTGTGAATTGGTGACAGGGAGTGTTGATTTTGCTGTGAAGGACTCACTGGCTGTGGAAGGTGTACATGTTCTGTTGGGAAATGAAGTTGGCGGTGTTCCTTTTGTTCCTTGTCCTGTAGTGACAGACAAACCGTTGAGGATTAGTCCTACGGTAGAGTTGGAGAAGAATAACTCCCACCTGTTCCCTAGTTGTGTAACTACCAGAAGTATGAGGAGAATTACGACTGTTGGTGAAGAAACTGACGATTTGCACGCCCAAGATGGATCAAGTGAAGGATCTTTGAACTTAGAACAATTGTTCCAGGGGAGTGATGCCTCCTGTGGAGCTGACCGAGAAGAGATTTCCCAAGAAAATGAAGAATCTGTTGTTCCTGAAGAGACTTCGAGTAGTCAAGGTGTTCCTGAAGATAGTCGGGAAACTGCAGTAGCTGAGGTAGCAGATATTGATGGTTCAACTATTGAAGTTGGACAGGTAACAAGAGAGAAGCTAATGGACTTGCAGAAGAGGGATGTATCGTTAGCTGATTTGTTCTTCAGAGTTGTTGGTCAGGAAGAGATGCAACAAACTCCTACGTGTTATTATCTGAAGGAAGGTTTGCTGATGAGGAAGTATAGACCTTCAGATATACCCGGAAATGCTGAATGGGGCGAATATCATCAGATTTTGATTCCATGGCCATTGAGAAAGCAAGTGGTAGCAGTAGCTCATGAATCTGGACATATGGGAGTCAGGAAGACTGTGGAGAAGATCATGAGATATTTTTCTGGCCTGGACTTCATAAAGATGTTAGCAGGTTCTGTCGAGAGTGTCATACCTGCCAGATAGCTGGAAAACCTCATGAAACCATTCAGAAAGCCCCCTTACAACCTATAGAAGTTAGAGGAGAACCCTTTAACAAGGTGATTATAGATATGGTTGGACCGCCTCCGAAGACGAAGAAAGGAAATGAATATCTGTTGACATTAATGTGTCCTGTTACCAGATATCCTGAAGCGATCCCTGTCAGAAACATATCTGCCAAGATAGTTGCTGAGAAACTATTGGAGTTTTTCTCAAAGTTTGGTATACCAGAAATTGTACAAAGTGATAGAGGAACGAACTTTACTTCCAAGTTATTCCAGGATGTGATGAACTTATTACGGGTGAAACAACAGTTATCAACCGCTTATCATCCAGAAACTCAAGGTGCCTTGGAAAGGTTCCACCAGACATTGAAAAGTATGCTGACAAAAGTATTGTTTCTGAGTCAGGAAGAGAATGGGATGTTGGTTTACCCTTAATGTTATTTGAAGTTAGGAATGCTCATCAAGAAAGCATGGGATGTTCACCTAATGAGATGATTTTTGGAAGAGAAGTGAGAGGACCTTTGAAGATTCTTGCAGAAAATTGGGTAGAAAATAAAGAGGAAATCAAAGGAGAGTATGTGAAGAACTTAAGGAAAAGGTTGGAAGAGATTAGAAAATTCTCTTTAGAAAATCTGAAAATGAGTCAAGAGAAAATGAAAAGGAACTATGACAGAAAGACTAAGCTAAGAAATTTTAGTATTGGTCAACAAGTGTTAGTGTTTCTGCCAGTCAAGAAATTTCCCCTTACAAATAAATTTCAAGGTCCCTACAGGATAATTGAGAAGTTAAGTGATAGAACTTATGTGATTGAAACTCCAGAAAGAAGAAAACGACAGAGGAAGATACATGTGAACCTTTTGAAACCTTACTTCTCAGAAACTAGAACTGAAACTGTGTCAATAATACAGACAACTTCATCTACAGAAGACGATGATGGCTATGAATTGGGAGCTGAAAGCAAGATGAATAATTCTTCAATTTTGGAAAATTTGGAGGATAAACTGAAACATCTTAATGTTGAACAAGGTGAGGAATTGAGTGAAGTGATTAGAAGCTTCACAGAGATTTTTGCAGATGTACCCAGACGTACTAATCTGACCAAACATGAAATCAAGATCAAAGAAGATGGAAAATCTTTCAAACAAAGAGCTTATCGCTTATCATCTTATCATCGAGATGTTCTGAAGAAAGAAGTTCAGTATTTGCTGCAACATGGATTAGCAGAACCCAGTTCAAGTCACTTCAGTTCTCCATGTGTGTTAGTGAAGAAACCTGATGGCTCCTTTAGGATGTGTACTGATTATAGGAAACTGAATTCCATTAGTATGGCTGACAATTATCCCTTGCCTCTTATAGATCAGTTACTTGATAATATTGGGCAAGCCAAGTTTGTTTCCAAGATAGACTTATTGAAGGGATATTATCAGATACCCTTAGATGAAATTGCGAAGTTGCTGTCAGCTTTTATTACTCCTTTTGGATTGTATCAGTAAACTGTATTGCCATTTGGTCTGATGAATGCACCAGCCACATTTCAACGAGTGATAGATCAACTACTAGGATCTATAGAAGGAGTAGGTGTATACCTTGATGACATAGTCATTTACTCTACAACGTGGGAAGAACATCTGCAGATCCTGAAGAAAGTTTTCAAGAAACTACAAGAGGCAGGACTAACAGTCAACATAGAGAAGAGTGAGTTTGGGAAGGCGACTGTTCAGTACCTTGGGTTTGAAGTTGGATAAGGCCTTCTCGCTCCAGTGAATGCTAATGTGGAAGGTATCCGTAAGGCTACCCCCCCTACTACTAGGAAGCAACTACAAAGATTTTTGGGCATGGCTGGATTCTATCGTCCTTTCTGTCCAAATTTCTCAGCCGTAGTAGCTCCCTTGACAGATTTAACTAGTCCCAAAGCTAAGTTTGTTTGGACTCCAGAATGTCAAGAATCCTTTGAGAAGGTAAAAGCCATTTTAACTTCAAGACCAGTGCTTCAAGCTCCAAACTTTAATAAGAAATTTGTGATACAAGTTGATGCCTCTGATTGCGGAATTGGAGCTGTTCTACTTCAAGAAGATGAAAATAACCTTCAACACCCTGTGTGTTTCCTGTCTTCGAAACTGAAAAGGCATCAGAAAAACTATGCCACTATTGAAAAGGAAACTCTAGCCTTAATCACAGCATTGAAAAAGTTTGAAGTGTATGTGAACAGACCTAGGAATGAAGAAGTTTTAGTGTGGTCTGATCACAATCCACTGTCATTCATACAGCAGATGAAAAACCATAATCAAAGACTGACCAGGTGGTCTTTGTGCTTGCAACAGTATAATATAAAGGTTGAGCACATATCTGGTAAGAACAATGTAGTTGCCGATTATTTATCCCGTTGTGAATCGTTGGATTCAACCCCGGAATAACTAATCTTCTGGGGGGAGGAATCTTATAATGTAAGTTTAGAATGCAATTATAATTCTGGTAATATGATTAATTCACATCAGAACTTGTGTATCATGGTATGAAATGTTTATTTCTGTGTTCGGATTTCCCAAATTTAAAGACAGCATGCCTTAAGCGATCCATTTTTCATTTTGAAGTACGTAAGACACATAGAGAGTGAAAGCTCATAAGCCTTTTAAGAGAGTCGTATTCCCACTTTGAGAATGTCTTAGCTAGGTGATTTCGTTATCGATGCAAACACAACACGGTCGGGCCTCTGATGGAACAAGGGAGCCTTATTCATAGCTATTCCTATAGAGATGACGTAATATGTTTTCGCCCTCGACTATAGACTAATAGCTCATACGTTTATGAGGTGAGAATAACTTATTAAT
>NC_087203.1:38214702-38259702 GCF_015104395.2 Macrobrachium nipponense
AAAGATCCCCTCCATGAAAGCCTACAACAAGAAATAAAGGGAGAAAACAAGTGAGGTCAATGAAATAATGGGAATAATACACACCACCAGTATCACAGAAACAAATAACTTGGCATATACAGGAACTTGGCATATACAGGAGCAAGATTAGTAGCAGAACTGATGGAGATACGAACACCAACACCACCAGCACAACCAACCCAACAGAAGCCAAAACAGCAGCCGCCTTGGAAAAGGCGCCTGGAAAAGCAAATCATGGTGATGAGGTCTGACATGAGTAAACTGAAAGAGATGGCAGAAAAAAGGCTAAGAAGCAAGAAAACAAGGGAGGATCTGAACGAGAAATACAAAGTACAGGAAAGGGGACTAAATAACACAATAGAAGATGTAAAACAGAGACTTATGGCCAAAGCACATAAGATCCAACGGTACCTGAACAGGAATAAGGGATACCAACAGAACAAACTATTCGGAACCAACCAGAAAAGGGTATACAGCCAACTAAGATGGGAAGACAACCACCAAGAAATTCCTGAAGCCGAACCAAGTAAGAGACTGGGAAAACATATGGAATGGAGCAATCTGGTATCACACAACAAGCATGCAACATGGCTCCAGGAAGTTAAGGAAGAGGAAACAGGGAGAATAAAACAAAGATTCACTGAAATCACGACAGACACAGTCAGACACCAAGTAAAGAAAATACCCAACTGGAAAGCCCCAGGTCCCGATGAAGTCCATGGATACTGGCTCAAAAACTTCAAGGCTTTACACCCCCGAATAGCAGAACAACTCCAGCATTGTATCACATCACCATGCGCCCAAATGGATGACCACAGGAAGAACATCCTTAGTACAAAAAGACAAGAGTAAGGGAAATATAGCCAGTAACTACAGGCCTATCACCTGCCTACCAATAATGTGGAAGTTACTAACAGGTATCATCAGTGAAAGGCAAAGTAACAAGGACTGAAGGGATACAGCTACCAGATGGAAACAACATCAAACACATAGATGAGACGGTGTACAAATACCTGGGAATAATGGAAGGAGGGGATATAAAACACCAAGATATGAAGGACACGATCAGGAAAGAATATATGCAGAGACTCAAGGCGATACTCAAGTCAAAACTCAACGCCGGAAATATGATAAAACCCATAAACACATGGGCAGTACCAGTAATCAGATACAGCGCAGGAATAGTGGAATGGACGAAGGCAGAACTTCGCAGCATAGACCAGAAAACGAGGAAACATATGACAATACACAAAGCACTATACATAACACGAAAGGAAGGAGGGAGGGGACTACTAAGCATAGAGGACTGCGTCAACATCGAGAACAGAGAACTGGGGCAATATCTGAAAACCAGTGAAGACGAGTGGCTGAAGAGTGCATGGGAAGAAGGACTGATAAAAGTAGACAAAGACCCACAAATATACAGAGACAGGAGAAGGACAAGCAGAACAGAGGAATGGCACAACAAACCAATGCACGGACAATACATAAGACAGACTAAAGAACTAGCCAGCGATGACATGTGGCAGTGGCTACTGAGGGGAGAGCTCAAGAAGGAAACTGAAGGAATGATAACAGCGGCACAAGATCAGGCCCTAAGAAACAGATATGTTCAAAGGACGATAGATGGAAATAACATCTCTCCCATATGTAGGAAGTGCAATACGAAAAATGAAACCATAAACCACATTGCAAGTGAATGTCCGGCACTTGCAAAGAACCAGTACAAAAAGAGGCATGATACAGTAGCAAAAGCCCTCCACTGGAGCCTGTGCAAGAAACACCAACTACCTTGCAGTAATAAATAGTACGAGCACCAACCTGAAGGAGTGATAGAAAACGATCAGGCAAAGATCCTCTGGGACTATGGTATCAAAACAGATAGGGTGATACGTGCAAATAGACCAGACGTGACGTTGATTGACAAAATCAAGAAGAAAGTATCACTCATTGATGTCGCAATACCATGGGACACCAGAGTTGAAGAGAAAGAAAGGGAAAAAATGGATAAGTATCAAGACCTGAAAATAGAAAAAACAAGGATATGGGATATGCCAGTGGAAATTGTACCCATAATCATAGGAACACTAGGCACGATCCCAAGATCTCTGAAAAGGAATCTGGAAAAACTAGAGGCCGAAGTGGCTCCAGGACTCATGCAGAAGAGAGTGATCCTAGAAACGGCGCACATAGCAAGGAAAGTGATGGACTCCAAAGGAGGCAGGATGCAACCCGGAACCCCACACTATAAATACCACTCAGTCGAATTGGAGGACTGTGATAGAAAAAAAAGAAAAAAGAAAAAAATTATAATATCATTATTATTATTATTATTATTATTATTATTATTATTATTATTATTATTATTATTATTCACTGAAAAAGGTATATAATTCCGATGTGACAAAATAGAGGGAAAAAATATGATGAAAATAAAATAGAAAAATAGAACGTAAAAACCTTGTCGTATAAAATGCCAAAATGTAGAATCCAATATAAGAATTATATATATAATATCTATATATATATATATATATATATTTATATATGTATATAATATATATATATATATATATATATATATATATATATATATATATATACATTTTGAGATTTGATATACATGTAAGTACGTAGGTATTAAAAAAAAAATTAAAAATCGAGCTCAGAGCAAGAACTTGGAAGACCCTGTGCTAACAAGGGACAACTTTTGGGCTTTGTAGAAAATTCACAGAATTCCACCATTACCATACTCACGCGGTCACTCGTCACATGTCCAATGTTTTTAGTTTTTTTTTTATTTTTCCCTTACTTTTTTTACGTTTTCTTTGTTTTTGTATTCGGCCGGAGTGGAATCACCAAGAATTATTCCTAATGTGTTCGTATGTTCAATTCGACAAATATTTGGTACATAAAAGTTGCTCAGCATTACAAGTGCCCGTGGCAATTTTAAAGGCTTTTATTACTTTGCATTGTAAATGCACTGATAACTGCCGTGCTTCATGTCCTTGGAAAGTCGCGCCCTACTCGTATTTTGCTAATCAAAGTTTTCATCTCGGAGCCACACCACAGCCATCTACGACGCTCTCTACCTCTCCGCCATAAATATGAAAGCAAAAAACTTGCTGTTATAAGTCGCGGAGACTTCACACAATCAAGCCCATTTAGAAACGTGCGCTTCAACTCCCAAAATGGTATAGGATAATATATATACTATTTACCCTCCTTTACGAATTATTCAAATTCCAACTTAGACAGCCATTCCCAGATGTTGATATTCCCATCGCAGGTATTGTGAATATTACGACTTCAGCTCCTTCCACAAATGCACGGCGGGCAGACAGTTACAAAAAAAAAAAAAAAAAAAAAAAAAAAAAAAAAAAAAACCTTTCAGTTTTCTTCTGAAGATCGAAAAAGAAACCGACAAAATTACTGTGTATAATGTGTTTACTTGTAAGTATTTACATTTTATTTTATTCAACACTCGAGTACTTTTAGGCCCTATCTGTGGCCACAGATAGGGCCTGAAAGTACTCGAATGTTGAGTAAAATAGAATGTAAATACTTATAAATAAACACGTTATACCTACACAGTAATTTTGTGGGTTTCTTTTTCAACTGTTACCAATCCTGTGGGTGGAGGCGATGATGTGTGAGGTCCAAGTCATAGGTTAGCGTGCCGGTGCCTACTGCCTGTCTTCGACTGTTTGATCTGGTAACACTAAAAGCGAGAGAATTACGGACAAATCCGAGAGCCCGCTTGTCTTTCCCCCTCATGTGGAAAGGGCTTTACTCTCAAGGGTGGGGTGGGGGTGGGGGGGGGGGGGGGAGATGGGGAAAAGGATCAAATGCAATAAACCAAACTTGAGATTCTGCTCTCAAGACTAATGTAATGACTATACTCTGTTTTTTTTTCCATCTGTCCATCTGCCTGTGGTGTTTAGGCATGGTAACACTGCGTCCGGGGCTTTAAATAGTTACGTTGTGTAAGTCTTAGGTAAATAAAAGGATATCTGGGTGTACATTTGCAACTGAAAAGTGTTTTAATAATTTACTGTATGGGAATTACACCGTTAATATTCGAAACAGGATATTATTTATAGCCCGGGACGCAGTGTTACCATGCGCAAACACCAAAGCGGATGGACAGATGGAAAAAAACAGAGTATAGCTACTGACGGAACAAGACGACTTATGCGGTACCACTCACATGACGTATTTCTGCTTGATTTTAAGTAGCTTTTACTAACATTCATTGATAAATAACTAGGATTATTTTCGGGTTGGAAAGAGGGATATATCATATAACCAAAACGAAACCAGTACAGATATCTTTGAAATCTCCCATCTTTAATTAAAGGAGTCTGGAGATATATTTCTTTCTAAAAGTGGGCAAGAGTTTGATAAAGACACTTTAGCATTTTACACTTTTAATGATTTTCATTATTATTACTCTGACTAGAGAAGTTACTCGGCGAAAACACGTAAAAAATCTATTAGTATACTACTTAACAACGAAAATAATTGACAGCTTACAGAAAACTCATTAAACTGTAACATAAAAATAGGATGATTTACAAGAGCAACGCGATTCTATGCACGAGCTGGCATGAAGAGCTTCTTTTATATTTCATTTTCCAATACATCAAATCGTAAATTACCTCCCAGGTGTGTGTGTGTGTGTGTGTGTGTGTGTGTGTGTGTGTGTGTGTCCCTTCAAATTAAAGGAAATATATATACATATATATATTCATGTGTGCGTGTGTGTGTGTGTGTGTATCTATTCCAGCTCGAGCAAATGTTATGTGAATATGTGAATTCGAGACATCTGTATGTATGAGTTGGTATTAATATTAACTTCATCTGACACATCGGCGAGGGTTCGAGATTCGAACCTTAGGCTCCTTGGTGACAAGTATATTCGAAATTAAGACTTTTTAGCAGCACGTGTAGCAAAAAACTGAGATGAAATCGGAATTACAATATCTCTGTCATTATAAATATATTCATATCTGGTTAAGCTAAGTATATCTTAGTTTAACCAGACCCGAAGGATTAGATATTTTTACGTGGCTAGGAACCAATTGGTTACCTAGCAACGGGATCTACAGTTTATTGTGGAATCCGATCCACATTATATCGAGAAATTAATTTCTATTACCAGAAATAAATTCTTCTGATTTCGCGTTGGCCGACCCGAGAATCGAACCTCGGACCACCGAATTGGTAGGCGAGCGCGTGAATCAGTTGTCCAACAAGGAACTATATATACATATATATATATATATATATATATATATATATATATATATATATATATAAAACCTCATCCGTTACCACGAGTTCCTCGCATCCCATGTGGAGCTGTTCTCAGGAACGTCGCCATAATTATCCACTCTTAATCGCAGACGGAGACGTGTTTACCATCTCTCACACTAGATGGCTCTGCTATAGCACTTCCCCCTCATCCAGCCACCTACTTTATCATCATCAATCACCAGGAGTCTCTTGAAAACATTTCCTTTCTACTCAAAGGCTTTTATATTTTTTTTTTTTTTTAAAGGGAGCTTTAGGAATATGACAAAAAATAAAATAATCCAGGAGTTTAATTTTTCGCTTGGACTTTGTTCGTTCACGTAAAACAAATCTTGTTACTTGTGCTAAATGGGAAGACTATATTTGGATGTGTACGCCTTAAGTAATTAACATACTTTTCATTACGTATATATTCAGCGGAAGAATATTGATCAGTGTTCAAATATGTGCAAATTATCTTCTTTGTCCACGGGACAATTTTAGCTTACTGATAAATATTTCAGAATTTCTCTTTCTCTCTCTCTCTCTTTCTGTATAGTAGTGGACGATGGCCGCTGTCCATTTTGCTCTCTCTCTCTCTCTCTCTCTCTCTCCTCCAGGACACAAATGCAACATTATGAATGATATTCCGACAAACAAATGGAGGGTAAAAATTTTCTTCTCGTTATTGAAACCAGTATAATTTTTAAAGAAAAAGCTTCGTAACTGAAACTAGTCAACGGTCAAAAATTTTTAATAAAGAAAAGATGGTGGGGGCCACTTGATTACTCTCATAAGATTCCGAATGTCTTGATTGCTCCCCTGAACTAAGTAAACAACTTCATAAAGCCAAATAGATTGTTAAAAAATCCACAATTATATATTAAAATATATTTCTATGTAAAAAACAAAGACACTGATGAGGACGGTGTTCGAAAGTCCTTGTTTTTTACATAGAAATATATTTTAATATATAATTGTGGATTTTTTTACAATTTGTTCTTCACGAGACTGAATTTCGTAACGACAGATTGTTAATTATGTTAATTTTATAACCATTTGACACCAATCACCCGATGTTTAGATCTCTCTCTCTCTCTCTCTCTCTTATTCCAGTCACTTCCTTCCGGACAAAGCTCACTACCAGTCGGTTCTACGTATACCCTTAAGGCACCAACATCATTAATGGAAATCTTTCAAGATCCTATAGGCAGTAGGCCTTCCCGTAATACTCTCAAGAAAGTTGATTTGCAAGTCAAATGAAGCGAAGTACTTCAGCCTTTAGTTGTCGTTAGGCCTAGCTTAAACTACAGTATTAAATACTTAACATTAGTCTAGGACTATAGTTTGTTTCCTACGTTGACTCATTCCAAAAGTACATCCGAATACCGGTTCAAAAACGTTGCAAAACGAGACTAATGTAAAAAAAAAAAAAAAAAAAAAAAAAAAAACTATTTATAAAACATTTTCCTATTTTCCTTATCAACTGTTAAAATTCCAGTTTCCTAAATTTTCTACATACACAGTAAGA
The DNA here is from genome assembly GCF_015104395.2 of Macrobrachium nipponense. Classification (NCBI taxonomy): domain Eukaryota; kingdom Metazoa; phylum Arthropoda; class Malacostraca; order Decapoda; family Palaemonidae; genus Macrobrachium; species Macrobrachium nipponense. The sequence goes on from NC_087203.1 coordinate 38,221,550, forward strand.
TTAACGGATCTTATTATTAAAAATGTGATTATGCCTTGCTGTGGGTTCAAATAGTTCGAGATTCCATGTATACGTACAGCTTTTTTCTGGCGTAACAACCTTGAGTGCTGGTTGCGTTTCGTGGCCAACTTCTCTTAATTACTGTTTACCTGAGCGTGGGTAAAGCCCGTAGGTCTCTCGCTTTTAAACATTGTTACCAGATCACACAGTCCAAGAGAAGCAGTAAGCACAGCCAGGCGAAGTTATGACGTGAACCACACTCTTGACCGCCATCCACCCACAGGATTGGTAACCGTGTCTGGCCGCCGTGCATTTGCTCCTCATGTGGAAGGGGCTTCAGCCAAGACAGGGCAGATGCCCTTTGCCCTTTAGCCTCCATGGCGGGCAAAAGACAGGGCCTTATTCTAACTTTCCGTACTGTTTTACACAACTAGATTATTTGAACGTGAGATTCCTGTGAGCCTTCACGTAATCAATGATGGGATGAATGAATTTTGGCGTCTCTGTTGGACGAGTTATTGAACATAAATGTATTTGTTCTCAGATGAACAAACCAGTGCAAGGCATTCTCTGGGGTAGGTCTCCGTGTAAACAATACAAGACTTTGAAGTAACCCCCATTTTATCAGTGGGCTTTGATTGAGCCTTACAAAGTTAATTTAAGTATATCTTAGTTTTACCAGACCACTGAGCTGATAAACAGCTCTCCTAGGGCTGGCCCGAAGAATTAGATATTTTTACGTGGCTAGGAACCATTTGGTTATCTAGTAACGGAACCAACAGCTTATTGTGGGATCCGAACCACATTGCATCGAGAAATGAATTTCTATCACCAGAAATAAATTCTTCTGATTTCGCGTTGTCCGTGCCGAGAATCGAAGTCGAACCACAAGATTGGTAGCCGTGCGCGAAGTCCACTCGTCCAACGGGAAACTTGATTTAGCCTTACAAATGAGCTCGTATCCTTAATCCTTCATCAATCGATTTTTAAAAAATGTTTTGCGAGATCCTTTAATTAACTGCGCTATTAACTTACTGGAACCTTTCATATCTTTATTTGTCACAGGTATTACATAACCAGTATCTTGGTCTCGTTGATTTAACATCTGAGCGGCAACGTTGTCTGTCTTTCGGGAAATGTGCAATAGTTCAAGATAGGATTTTCCTTAGCTTGCTTGCTTGCTTGCTTGCTTGTATGGTGTTTTTACGTTGCATGGAACCAGTGGTTATTCAGCAACGGGACCAACGGCTTTACGTGACTTCCGAACCACGTCGAGAGTGAACTTCTATCACCAGAAATACACATCTCTCACTCCTCAGTGGAATGGCCGAGAATCGTACCCGCGACCACCTACGTGGGGTGCAAACACCATACTAACCACGCCATTGAGGCGATTAGGATTCCTTAGCTGCAAAAAATATACGCAACGTGAGGAAACAGGATTCCCTAGCTGCCAGTGTTTCCTCACGTTGCGTATATTTTTCATCTCTAGTACCTTCGAATAGCTCATCGCCACAGCCAAAAATAGTCGTCCTCTTCATCTCCGCCAACGCCGTGTGACGTCAAGGGCCTCTTTGATATTCTCAATCATGTCTTCCCTCGGCATTGCCTTTCACTAATCTCCACTCACCTGAGTCCAGCCACCCTCCTCACCGTTCTGATCCAAGTAGATCTGGGTCTTCCAGCTATTCCGGTGCCCACACGAGCCTAGCTGACACTATGATAATCTCTTAACGTGAAACAACAATCAGCGCTCACAATGAAATACAAAACTGGGAAGTGCCCCTTATGACGTATGACTTTACGAAAAATATGAATAAATCACCATAAAAATAAAAATGCAAACCCGAAAAACCTTAAAAATATACTGGCAGCAAATATGGATTGATAATTTCTAATGCTGTAATGCAGACAAAGCTAAAAATCCGCCCTAAGAAAGAGAGCAAATTGTCGTCCATACCTATAATCAATATTTAATTGAGAATTACAGTACGCAGCTAACGCTACCCTTATTCATAAGCAATAATGGTATAAGAACGATATGGCAACTTCAAAATGTTTTTTTCCTTAATATATACTATGTAGTATATATTATACGAAATGTAAACACCACAGTTACATTACTCTAGATCAAAGGAGACCAGGTATTCTTGGTCACAGGCACTATCCGTTTATAACGAGTTGTTTACAATGTCCGCATTTTTAATATCATTAATGTATTATTGAAGATTTTACTGAAAACCAGGAACAATTTCTTAATATACAGCTAATAGTAAACATTCGTATGTGCAATTATTACTTCTACATGGTAATGAAGCGAAATACGGCGCCTATTATAGAGAACGTGGATGTCAAAATGAGATTACTTTCTACTAGTAAATGTCGATTTCTGAAAGGAAGATGTGCGACAGATTATTATAAATATTTTATATAAATCATTATTTCCTTTAGAAACTGACACATCCGAAGCCCATCTCCCTCCCGGTTCCTCTTTCCTGAATCTGTATCAAAATCTGTTATTCAAAAATCTCCTCAACCCCAACTCTCTCTCTCTCTCTCTCTCTCTCTCTCTCTCTCTCTCTCTCTCTCTCTCTCTCCCTCTCCTCCTCCTCCTCCTTCTTCATTCCGTAATTGAAAAAAATCGTCTCTTTCCTTCCGTCTCATTTTTACTTCTAATATTTTTTTTACGTGTGTAACTTGTTAGATACTCTCTCTCTCTCTCTCTCTCTCTCTCTCTCTCTCTCTCTCTCTCTCTCCCATTGTCTCTATGATTAACAAGAACAGAAGATCACGCCGGCTATTAATGCCAACGAATGAAAACCAACGTAAATTCTAATAAGTGAACCTTTCCTCAATTGTGATTAGGTAAAGTTAAGTGAGGTTAGTTATGCTAAGTTATGGGAAAGGGGTTATGTGGTAGGTTAATCTAGCACTGTATGGTTAGTGAAGAAGTAAAGAGTATAACAATGAAAAATAACCAATTACGTCCATGGACATATAAATGCAGAAAGAGCGTTAGTTACTAGCATACATTTGTGAGCTTATGTCGGTATTCGCGAAAATAAATCGGCTAAAAATAATCAAAATTACAATAAATGAGTAAAAGTCATGATAAAGACGCGTTATATGACCAAAATCCAAGTCCTACAAGGTTGTAACTTATCATGACGAAACATTCACTATACTCGGCTTTTTTTCATCTGTCCATCGGCCTGTGGTGTTTGCGTATGGTAACACTGCGTCCCGGGCTTTAGATAGTTACATTCAGCTTACATTCAACAATAATAACTATCCTATTTCGAATATTAACGGTGTAATTCCCATACAGTAAATTATTAAAACACTTTTCAGTTGCAAATGTACACCCAGATATCCTTTTATTTACCTAAAACTTACACAGCGTAACTATTTAAAACCCGGGACGCAGTGTTACCATACAAAAACACCACAGGCGAATGGACAGATGGAAAAAAACAGAGTATAGTTGTAAACAACTTTGGTCCTTAGGATATATTACGTCTTATCCACATGATTGTTTTCGTAAGATAAGACTTTCAAAATTTTTACTTGTTTTAAGCAAAAAAAAAAATAAAAAAAAAAAAAAAAATTGGTGTATTCACTTCTAGAAATTAACTCTCCTACAGCTGTATAAATTTATTCATTCTTTATCTCTCTACAAGGAAATACTGCGACTGACTGCTTCTGGTTAGTGACCTTCATTTTGGGGGGAAAAAATCTTATCAGCAGATGTTTTAAACATACACAAAATGACAACTGCAGACCCGTGATAATGTCTTGGAAGCTTTATCGCCACTTCTTTTCAATATCTCCCATCTTTTTTTTTTTCTTTTCTGAGACGAAAACCAGAGAAAACGGCAGTTTGGTGCTTCGGACTGATGGCTACAGTCAAGAACAAAACGCTGGATCATAAAACGTATGGAACAAGCAAAATGTCGATCTTCTTTGATAATGTCTTTGCGTCTGAGAGCAGTCAGTGTCTTTAGACGGCTGATTTCGAATCCCAAAGCACATCTGAAGCTAAAGTTCCTGCACATCAAATCCGCCCTTTCTCTCTCTCTCTCTCTCTCTCTCTCTCTCTCTCTCTCTCTTTTAAGTTCTTTCATGGGTAAGGGCATTTTTTCCCACAACTAATTGCACACCAATAAAACAAGAGAAAATACTTAAGCAAACCACATCTGACGCTTGGTGCATACACTTGGGAGCAACTGTATCTCTGGTAATTCCAATTAATGCGCAAACTTAAGTAAGTAGTACTGTGAATACAAACAAATACACAATGCTAGCTGCTCACACAAAAAAAAAAAAAAAAAAAAAAAAAAAAAAAAAAAAAAAAAAAAAATTATGAAACTGGCCTTTGACGAAAGTCCTCACACAAACGACAAACAAGACCGCCCATGTTAATGATGTTTGCAATTCTAGTATGTTTAAACTGTGAGTTTAAACTGCAAATGAAATAGCAGTAACTCGAAAGAGGTCTTCATCAAAAATGTCCTCACAATAGCAAACGTCGCTGAGAAATGGCGTAGTTATCACAGACAGACAGACACTCATACACACTCTCTTATTTTCATGGTTGATGACCTTGGAATGTTTGTTTTATTTGAACAGATAATCAAAATATGAGTGATTCTATTTGCGCACCTGCATGCGAGTAATATGCACCAATCAATATTTAGCCAAGTAGAGAAGCGATAGCGTTCTTTAATTTATGCGCCTAATTTGCATAGAACGACTATAATTAACTTTCCCTTAATTAAACGTCGTGTGAAGAAATTGCATATGCAACAGTTTGCAAAGGAAAGTTCATTAATCTTTGACAAATTACGGCCGAGTCAGGTGACTTCGTTTTCCGGCCCAGATGCCCCATTCAATTCTGGAATCCAAAAATGGTCCGGGAATCAGGGTCCTATGCTGTGTCGGCGATTCCCGCTCATTCTGCGAAGGCGACAAGGGCGGAAATCCCATTTCGCACTTTCCTCAAGGGACTGTATTTCTATTTTTTCTATTCATATGCGGAGATCTTATCTTGTCTATGCCTTCACCTATGCATACATAGTGTTATTATGACGGGTTTTTTTTTGTTATATGAATCAAAATGATTAACTCACGAGAGAGAGAGAGAGAGAGAGAGAGAGAGAGAGAGAGAGAGAGCCAGCATTGCATTATGTACTGTTGTGGCAATCAAAAGCGATAAACCTTAATGAAAGCGACATCTCCACGCGTGCCATGGCTGTTATCAATCATGACATGTCGAAGAGGTAAGGCCTTGTACAGACCCATTCTGTACCGAGTGGGTGGGGGTTCACGGATGGCGCTAAGGGGGCGAAACGCAAGCTCTGTGCCCAAGGAAGCTCTTCGCGATGTATAGTACTCCGTGTCCTTCGTGAGAACCAGGCCCTTCGGTACATCCCTGCGTTGTTCTTGGCCAGGTGACGGGACTCCAATAACAAGAGTTCCACTCTGGGAATTTGACAGATGGTGGGCCTGCGACAACTGCTTGCGTTATCACTATTATCACTTCAGTGATACCGCCGACTGACACTGCTTGACCCTTTTGCAGGGCTCAACCGAAGGAGTTCTCAGATGAGAATGAGAAGAAAACAAGCCAAAGTAAAAGAAGCTGGACGGCTACAAGGGAAGAGTTAAAAGGTAACGGAGGAGAAGTAAAAGGTCCGGAGGACGCTGCGAAGAGCTTTAGACCTTGCTATGTAGGGGCGCAAAGTGTACAGTAGGCGGCACCCACCTACGAAGTGGCTAATGACAAATGGCAGTTGCAACGAATATAAATATCGTTGCTGATAGTTCAACGACTCTGAATTTATCCGGCCGAGATATTTAAGTAACTTCTATTAGGTTCCCTCACATTCAAGTTAAGATGTAAATTTTATATTTAATCCTATGTAAACCTGCGGCGTTCTCTCGAAATTTCAGCTGAAATTTCATTGAAAAGACGAGGAATTAGTAATACCGCGAAAAATAAGTATTTGGGAATTATCTGGTGCTGTAAGTGGCCGGGTCATTGACGAGGAACAAGTAATAGAATATCATACAAATAATAAAAAAAAAGTAGAAAAATGCCAAAAGAAAATGTTATATCTTTTCTGAATTAAAACACGCTAACATTTTATTTTGTTGGTAAGATATGAAAAATTGAATGAAGTTTTATCTTAAACCAACAATACTTGTTGACGCAAGACATTAAAACTTGAAGTTGTATCAGACAGACAGCTCCTGTGATAAATTTAAAAACACCAAGTCAGGTTCCAACTTACATTTATTCCCTCCATCCCCACTTAGACCCTAAGAGGGAAATCGGTCCTTAAGTTCCTCGAGAACTGGGCATTCGACCTACAAATATCTTACAGCCAAGTGGACATAGCAGTCGCCAACGATAATTGGGGGACTCTTCATTTACTTTATCATGAGAGAAATACTTTGTAGACCAAACCAAAAAATTCTATAACATAATATCATATAGGCAGAACTCAAATTTTGTGTTGAATGCAGCGGTTGAATAATTATTATAACAATATTTATTATTATTATTATTATTATTTTTTTTTGTTTTTTTTTTTTTTTGCTCTTATCACAGTCCTCCAATTTCGACTGGGTGGTATTTATAGTGTGGGGTTCCGGGTGCATCTGCCTCCTTAGGAGTCCATCACTTTTCTTACTATGTGTGCCGTTTCTAGGATGACACTCTTTCTGCATGAGTCCTGGGAGCTACTTCAGCCTCTAGTTTTTCTAGATTCCTTTTCAGGGATCTTATTGGGATCGTGCCTAGTGCTCCTATGATTATGGGTACGATTTCCACTGGCATATCCCATATCCTTCTTATTTCTATTTTCAGATCTTGATACTTATCCATTTTTTCCCTCTCTTTCTCTTCAACTCTGGTGTCCCATGGTATTGCGACATCAATGAGTGATACTTTCTTCTTGACTTTGTCAATCAAAGTCACGTCTGGTCTGTTTGCACGTATCACCCTATCCGTCCTGATACCATAGTCCCATCGTTTTCTATCACTCCTTCAGGTTGGTGCTCGTACCACTTATTACTGCAAGGTAGCTGATGTTTCTTGCACAGGCTCCAGTGGAGGGCGGTTTTGCCACTGAATCATGCCTCTTTTTGTACTGGTTCTGTGCAAGTGCCGGGCATTCACTTGCTATGTGGTTATGGTTTCATTTTTCGTATTGCACTTCCTATATGGGAGAGATGTTATTTCCGTCTATTGTACTTTGAACATATCTGGTTCTTAGGGCCTGATCTTGTGCCGCTGTTATCATTCCTTCAGTTTCCTTCTTTAGCTCTCCCCTCTGTAGCCATTGCCAATTGTCATCGCTGGCTAGTTCTTTAGTCTGTCTCATGTATTGTCCGTGCATTGGTTTGGTTGTGTGCCAGTCTCTGTTCTTTCTGTCTTTCTCCTGTCTCTGTATATTTCTGGGTCTTCGTCTACTTTTATTAGTCCTTCTTTCCCATGCACTCTTTAGCCACTCGTCTTCACTGGTTTTCAGATATTGCCCCAGTGCTCTGTTTTCGATGTTGACGCAGTCCTCTATACTTAGTAGTCCTCTCCCTCCTTCCTTTCGTGTTATGTATAGTCTGTCCGTATTTGCTCTTGGGTGTAGTGCTTTGTGTATTGTCATTTGTTTCCTGGTTTTCTGATCTATGCTGCGGAGTTCTGCCTTCGTCCATTCCACTATTCCTGCGCTGTATCTGATTACTGGGCACTGCCATGTGTTTATGGCTTTTATCATATTTCCGGCGTTGAGTTTGACTTGAGTATCGCCTTGAGTCTCTGCATATCATTCCCTGATCGTGTCCTTCATCTCTTGGTGTTTTATATCTCCTCCTTCCATTATTCCCAGGTATTGTATCCTGTCTCATCTATGTGTTTGATGTTGCTCCCATCTGGTAGCTTTATCCCTTTAGTTCTCGTTACTTTGCCTTTTTGTATGTTGACTAAGGCGCATTTTTTTCTATTCAAACTCCATCCTGATGTCCCCAGATACAATCCTTACAGTCTGGACTAGGGTATCTATTTCCTTGATGCTCTTACCATACAGCTTGATGTCGTCCATGAACATCAGATGGTTTGAATTTTGTTGCCTCTTTTCTTGAGTTGGTACCCGGCATCCATCTTCTGTAGTACTTTTGTCATGGGAATCATGGCTACTACGAAGAGTAGTGGGGACAGTGAGTCGCCCTGGAAGATCTCTCCTGATATTAACCTCTGCTAGTCTTATTCCAGAGCTTGTAAGTATTGTATTCCGTTGCGCATTGTATTTTTGAGGAAGCTGATGGTATTTTCCTCTGCCCCTATATTTTCAGGCATTCTATTAAGCCAGTGTGTGGTATCATGTCGAAGGCTTTCTTATAGTCTATCCATGCCATGCTTAGGTTGGTTTTCCTTCTCCTACTGTTCTTCATTACATTTTGTCTATCAGGAGCTGGTCTGTGCCCCTACTTCCTTCTGCAGCCTTTCTGTTGGTGGGGGATGGTGTTTGTCTCCTCTAGGTAGTTGTATAGCCTTTCACTGATGATACCTGTTAGTAACTTCCACATTATTGGTAGGCAGGTGATAGGCCTGTAGTTACTAGCTATATTTCCCTTACTCTTGTCTTTTTGTACTAAGGATGTTCTTCCTGTGGTCATCCATTTGGGTGCTTGGTGATTTGAGATACAATGCTGGAGTTGATCTGCTATTCGTGGGTGTAGGGCCTTGAAGTTTTTGAGCCAGTATCCATGGACTTCATCGGGACCTGGGGCTTTCCAGTTTGGCATTTCTTTAGTTGGTGTCTGACTGTGTCTGTCGTGATCTCTGTGAATCTTTGTTTTATTCTCCCTGTTTTCTTCTTCCTTGACTTCCTGGAGCCATGTTGCCATGTTTTGTTGTGTGATACCGGATTGCTCCATATGTTTTTTCCCAGAGTCTCTTACTTGGTTCGGCTTCAGGAATTTCTGGGTGGTTGTCTTCCCCTCTTAGTTGGCTGTATAGTCTTTTCTGGTTGGTTGCGAATAGTTTGTTCTGTTGGTATCCCTTATTCCTGTTCATGTACCGTTGGATCTTGTGTGCTTTGGCCTTAAGCCTCTGTTTTACATCTTCTATTGTGTGTTTAGTCCCCTCTCTTGTACTTTGTATTTCTCGTTGAGTTCCTCCCTTGTTTTTTTGCTTCTTAGCCTTTTTTCTGCCATCTCTTTCAGTTTACTCAAGTCAGATCTCCATCACCATGATTTGCTTTTCCAGGCGCCTTTTCCAAGGAGGTTGCTGTTTTGGTTTCTGTTGGGTTTGGTTGTGACGGTGGTGTTGGTGTTCGAATCCCCATCAGTTTTCTGCTACTAATCTTGCTCCTGCATATGTCAAGTTATTTGTTTCCGTGATACTGGTGGTGTGTATTATGCATTATTTCATTGACCTCACTTGTTTTCTCCTTTAATTTCTTGGTGTTGTAGGCTTTCATGGAGGGGGGATCTTTGTTCTCATCTATATCTGGCCCCATCCATTGTCTAATCTTTTCTACCATTCCGTCCTCTCTGTTACTTCGTCGGTGTTTCTTCGTGTGTCGTTGTTTGATACTTTCATCCTCCCTGTCGTCTTCTGTGGCATCGTCTCTCAGTTCGTCCTTCGTGTAATTCGTTGTCGTGTGACATTTCCCTTTCCAGTTCTTCTCTTTCTGTTGGGGAGAGCCAGTTTCTTTTTCTTTATGTTTCCTTACTTGGTCTGCCAGCCTCTGCTCTGTTTGGGGGTGTTATTCCTCTCATTCCAGATGTTGATCAATCTTCTTCATATCCTCTCTCCGTCGGGTTGCTTCTGATGTAGCATCTCCATATTTCCTTATTTTCTTCTCTTGTCCATTTTCTTCCTTTTTGCCTCTGTAGCTCCAATCTCAGGCTGTTGATTACTGTCGTTGTGGTGATCAGTTGCTGGATGACGACCTCCAAGTACCTGACCGTCTTTCCCCTACAATTGGGTGGAATACCTGGTTGCCGGACGAAGCTCCTCTGTTGCCAGAGGTTCCATTTACGTCGTTTGTCGTTTATTCCTTCATTTCTTTCCATCATTGCTGAGTTTCGCTATTTAACCCATAGCTGGACCCTACCCCATCAGGGATAGGTACTCATTACAGCTGAGTAGACTGAGGAAATTATGGTAAAGATCCTTTCCCAAGGAATCAACGCCGAGGAGAGCGGTCACCCATCCAACGACTGACCAGCCCCAATGTTGCTTAACTTGACTTAAGGTCTATTGACGACCTAACCAACTCCTCCACGGCGCCACTATATTATTATTATTATTATTATTATTATTATTATTATTATTATTATTATTATTATTATTATTATTCAGAAGATGAAGCCTATTAATATGAAACAAGCCCACAGGGGCCATTGACTTGAGAGACTGGCATAGCATGGCAAGTAGTAATAGAGCAGAGGCCAAGCACTGGGACCTATGAGTTCATTCAGCGCTGAAGCGGAAATTGACGCCAATAAGGTTTGGAAAAGTGTTACCAGAAGGAAAAAAAAAACCTCGCAACAATTATGAAGTGATTGCTAGGAGAATGTGGATGGGAAGATGGAAAAAAGATAATATGATTGGGGGTACAGTAAAAGGAACGAAATGGGTTGCAGCTACGGGCCGAAGGGACGCTGAAAAGAACTTTTGTTATGCCTACAGTGTACCTCCTACGGAAGATTTTAAAGACGGCAACATAATAACTCAGTAAATTTAGGCTCCAAAAAGCGAACAGGAAATTGCTAATGATCAATATACCATTGAATCTTTAATTTACCTTAGATTGTATCCTTCGATGAAAGACTTATAAATGATGGCACTGATCAAGCTTACCCACTGGTCACTAATCTGATATCATCTGAAGGCCTTAACTGAAATTTAGCACAAGCAAAAAAAAAAAAAAAAAAAAAAAAAAAAAAAAAAAAAAAAAAAATGGAATTTACACAAGCAAAAAAAAAAAAAAAAAAAAAAAAAAAATGGAATTTAGCACAAGCAAAAAAAAATATAATAAATTAATAAATAAATAAATAAATAAATAAATAAAATATATCTAATAAAATTTATTGTACTGCAAAAGTTACAATGATAAAATTAACTAACAAAGGTGTGATAAAGACATGAAATGAAATACTCGTATAGTTCGTAGATTCGTTTGGTCGTATAAATATGAATTATCCTGCGAGAATCGTTCATTACATTAAATAAAAACAAAATGACCACTTTTTTACGAATCAGCAGGAAAACGAAAACAATACCTTTCTCAAGTACTTCTGTAAGGATCTTCCTCCCGCTGCTAGCGTTATCCGAGAGATTTTTCAGAGATTCAAATGTCTGTACGACTGAGTGAAATGTGCTACCGATAAAAATCTTCCTTTGTTCATAAACATAACAACACCATAAATACACCAACAGAATCATTCTATTGTCCATATCAAAGGTAATTTGGGAAGTGCTGACTTATAAGAGAAAGATGCGTTCCGTTTAAGAATAGATTCAACACATAAGGAATTCAGTGACCGACCAATCCGGTGCATCATTTCTCACTTCGACTGAATAACCGCATTAAAGCAAAATGATTCGACGTAGTCACTCGCTTTCTTCAAAAGCGATTCACGTCCAGGTAGCCAGATGCAACCTTTCCCAAAGCTTATCTTGCTTCAAAGGCAAATGTCAAAATTACTGTCAACATCCCGTGATTCTTTTTTCTTTCTTTCTTTTCAATGTGTCTTTCTCTGAATTCTTTTTTATTTCATTCCAATCCAATGATAACAGAAGAAAATCCCACACCTTTGCCCTCATCAATATGAATATGTATTCATCATATGCGTTATACGATTTACAGCTTAGGAAATATACCATGCATATTGCTATTTCTTATCCCTCTTTCTTACAGACTTCCTTTTTTATTAGGAACTTGGATCCATGGAATGTGCATTATGCTCCATCGTCAATAAAGTGTTCTTTAATTAATTTCCAGAATACACACTTTCATAAGAATAACCATCTAAAGAAATAACAGTAGTTGATGATTACCTCAGATTTTTTTTCTTTTTCTAAAAATCGTGAGTCTAAGACCTGGCAGAAAGTTGTGCAAGATTATTTTGTAATAACTGAAATCTATCTAGAAGGTTACTGACGTTCATGTATGAACTGAGAGAGAGAGAGAGAGAGAGAGAGAGAGAGAGAGAGAGAGAGAGAGAGAGAGCACTCTCTCTACCTACCTATCTCACTCTCACTTTGTCAGTTTCTTCATCATCATCATCATCATCATCATCATCATTGTTATGTACTTGGAGAAATAAAGGGGTAATGCACTTGGAGATCTAAAGAAATTCCCACATAATACTTGGACAGTCTAGATCAGTGGCTCTCAACCAAGGGGGAATTCCCCCCTAAGGGGAATTCCAGACCTTGGGGGGGGGATTGTGAACAAGAATTTGTAGTATTATATGCATATTATTTGTAATACACCTTTTGAGGCAGACAATTCTGGAAGGGGGATGGGGGGGGGGGGGGGGGGGGGATGCCATTCTGACAAGGGTGTATGGGCCAAAACAGGTTAAGAACCATTGGTCTCGATCCTTTCGTCGGCCGAGCTGTGCAATTTTCTTGGATGAGTTGCCAGCTGTTATTGGAAACAAAGTTTTACTTGTCAGGTCCTGGTCTCCTACCAGGATCTGCCAAGTGTTTCTCTGTGTGTCTGTCTGTCTGTCTCTCTCTTACTAAGTGACAGGAAACAGCCAAACAGCCACTTCTTTATATTAACGGAGAAAACTTACGCATGTCCTAGCTGATTACGTTGATCGATTGCCTTTCATGTTACACGAAGAGTAATTCTTAACTGCTAGGTTTCGCTTGCCCTTGAATACAAGAATGACTGGCCTCTGACGTAACTATTAATATATAACTATATATTACAGGATCACCGTGGGACGGAGATCTTTTGGTAAGCCGAAGAAAGTTTCTTCTATGGGACATGGAATACTGAATCTTATTCAAGATGAGTGTTAGAATATTGAAAAAAATCGGTTTAGGTATGACGTAGAATCTAAAGGGTTGAAATAAAATTGGTTTACAAAAAATTAATGATCAATAAATAAATAGATAAATAAACAAATAGATAGATAAATAAATAAATAAATAAATAAATAAATAAATAAATAAATAAATAAAGGCGAGACACTCGAGAAATCGGGAGAAAGCTGGAGTTTATATCTATAAGTTATCGAAATCGTTCTTGATCCAGCTTAATAAAAGCGAGCTCAATTCGTGGCAATTTCTCTCTTCAGTCATAGATAATGGTACGAAGTTTAAGGCAGGGCTTTCTTTCGACCGGCCATATATGGAGATGCGAGGCGAGAAAAGACGAGTTATTATAGATAGACAAGAATACAGAATTTAGGCCAATGGCCCATCACAGGGTCCTATGAGGTTATTCAGCGCTGAAACGGAAACTGAAAGCAAGGTTTGAAAGGTGTAACAGGAGGAAAACCTCGCAGTTGCACTATGAATAAATTGTTAGGAGAGGATGGAAAGTAAGATGGAAGAGAATATGAACGAAGGTACAGTAAAGGGAATGAAAGGGGTTGCAGCTAGGACGCTTCAATGAACCCTAAGTAATGCCTACAGAGTATCACGTGAGGTGCACTGGTGGGACTATCCCCCTACGAATGCGGTGCTATTTATTATATTCAAGAGCAGAACATTCCAAGTGCCCCATCATTAATGATCTCAGACATGTACAGATACATCAGCTGACACATGCATGCCCACATTACCCGTGGATTTAACTTGACGTAAACAACCGGTAAGCTGCATCTCGTAAAGGAAACCACAGATAACTTATCCAACATCTGTCTTACTGCAACTTGCATTTGCACATTTGCAATGCAGTCGTTACTGGCAAACCAGGTGAAACTTACACGAGAGAGAGAGAGAGAGAGAGAGAGAGAGAGAGAGAGAGAGATGAATTGTAACTTCATAAGAAGAAAGTCTATTAGAGAAGTTTTGAAGGATAAGACTAATGATGGAGAACTCAGAACAAAGTTTAAATAGCCAAGAGTTCGCATGCGCCAAGTCTTGGCAAAAAAAAGGGGGGAGAAAAGGGGGGAGGGGAGGGGGAGGGGGGATTGGGGCTGGGGGTGCTGCAAGAGCAATATCAGGAATGTGTTAAACAGAGCAGACTTATTGAATGAAAGGGTAATTCATGAGTTGCTTTTACAGACGCGAGAAAATTTACATTTCGGTCTTTCCTTTTTGAAAAAAAAAAAAAAATAAAATAAAATGCGCCGAAGTTTCTTCGGCGCAATCCATTTTTCTGTCCAGCGTAAAAAGCTGTGTGAAATTCCCAGATGGCCGTCGATCATGGCGAACTTTAACATTAAATAAAATAAGCACTACTGAGGCTAGAGGGCTGCAATGTGGTATGTTTGATGATTGGTGAGTGGATGATCAACATACCAATTTGCAGCCCCCTCTAACCTCAGTAATTTTTAAGATCCACGGGCAGACAGAAAAAGTGCGAACTGACAGACAAAGCCATCTTAACATTTGTCTTTTAGAGACAGGAAAAAAAAAATGGACAAAATACATAATTTATAAGGTTATTTAAGGTGTCGGATAGTCGACTAGACTAGATCATCAAGACTTCGAAAACGGCATCACCAATATAAAGAATAAATTACGGTTTCTTATACAACTTCAAAATTTCCTGTGACATTTCACTAGTGCTGAAGTAATATTGACAAAATAATAAAGTTAGTTGAATTATGTGCATCTAATAACGTATTTTCATTCGGGGAATCATTCTACGAGCAAAAACTCGGGTGTAGTATGGGTTAGTACCTTTAAGTCCTATTTTAGCCAACCTCGTACATGGAATACTTTAAAAACTACAGTAATAAATGCAATAAAACCCAAAAACATGCTGTGGATGAGATACGTGGATGACATACTAACATTTTGGGATAATAAGTGGGGTAATTTTAATGAATTCCTCTCAAAATTAAACGCATTAGTGCCCAGCATCAAATTTAAAGTTGAATGGGAAACAGACAACAAAATTCCTTTTCTAGATGTTTCAATAATCAGAGACACGACAGAAATACAAATTTTACCATATACAGAAAACCAACGTTTCTTCACTTTCATATATCACTACTTTAGCTATCATGACAATACTATCAAGATAGGTGTAGCTAGCAACCTATTCTTAAGAGCCTTACGAATTTGTTCCCCAGATTTCCTGGAAAAAGAATTTGAACTAATTCGCAAGCAACTTTCATCTTTAAAGTATCCTGACCATATAATTGAGAAAGCAATTCAAAAAGCAAACGTAATTTTCTACCGACCCCCTACTAAGACAAGACCAGAGACACACCCAACAATAAAATAAAAATTCCCCACCTGGAGGACGATTAAGAGAGTAACTCACACCCTTGGGAAATCCAACCCTTTTTGCATTTACCTACCCAAATACCTTAGCCAAATCCCTGATTAACGTCCAACAAAAGACATCTCCCAAAGACTCTGGGGTATATGAGATCCCATGCCAGGACTGTGACCAATCTTACATCGGATTTACAGGTAAATCACTTCCCCAGAGATTAATACAAAACACAACACGGTCAGTAGGTTATGGACAACAGAACTCGGCTTATTTTCACCATATAAATGAACATAACATAGAATAAACTGGAATATGTCACGTGTAATTATAGCAGCAACTGCCGGTACAAGAGTCAAATGATGGAATCGGCCTTAATAAAAGAGAAGCAGGTAATGAACATCTCAAAAGGGAATTGGATATCAGATATCGTCGACACATGTTCATTCAACCAAACGCTTAAGAAGATAAAGGAAGATTATCAGCGGGGGTGACCTAAATTGGCTTACTTGTGGACGAAATCTCTTTGGTATAAATACCACCTTTTCTGTAAACTTTTCTCATTCATATACCTGAAGGAGAGAGACAGCAGTCTCTGAAATATAGTACTTTTCTCTCTACATTTTGGGTGTTTTTATGGGCTCCTTTTATTAGATATATATATATATATATATATATATATATATATATATATATATATATATATGCGTGTATGTGTGTGTGTGTACAAGTATATGTACACATGTATCGCTTCAGAATGTTAGGTTACGCAAATCTGTATCGCGCTACAAAATATAAGGTTATACAAACCTCTATCACTACAAAATACTACTATGAAATTCAGGGCCTCTGTAACACGGGTTTTTGGATTTTGCTCCTTATCAAAGCATTTCGGATGTAGCTGAAAGTTGATAGTGTATATTTTACAACTACACACAAATTGTCAGGCATTATCAATAACCTAAAACCCGTAGTAGTTTAATTTATAAAGAGTAAAAATGATCTAGCCGACGCCATGGCCAATGATTGCGAGCCAAGAGTCGAAAAACATTCATTACGTAAGCAAGGTAAACATCGTTTTACGAAATGTTTCCCCGCCCATCCACCAGACAGAAACCCATTCACCTTATTCCATCGGCTCTGAAACCCATAGTAGTCAAGAATGGCTAACAGGATTATTTGGAATTGGTCCACGTGGTTGCAAAACTGCATTTGTCTTACGACTTGCAACTTTTATACAGTCAAGAGAAGGTCCGTGGCCATACTTTACTATAGCCTGAATAGGTAATTATTCAGTTTCTAGTTTAAATCCAATGTTTATGGTCTGATCTGTATTTAGCGTAACATGATTATAATTCTTGTAATGTCATTCAGGATTTTGAACACTTCCATTAACTATTCACTATGCCACCAAGAGAGAGAGAGAAAGAGAGAGATTGTATGTAAACAGTCTTTATATAACTATTTTCGTTAAAATAAGATATTTATCCAAAGTAAATACAAGCTTATATGTGCTAAAATCTCCAGCAGACAACGGGTCATCCGATATAATTTTTTTTCTTCTTCTTTAGTCTGTACGACCATGTTGGATATAAAGACTTTATGAATGGCGGAACGATACATAGATGTGGGCGAGGTATCTGTGCTAGCGTAGTAACACTACTGTAGCAGTAGTGCCGCAAAATTAGTAATAGCAGCATATACATGAATTAAACGTTTAGGCCAACTACTGGGATCCCTGAGGATCATTTAGCACTTTTTACAACTACTCGAGAAATGAGTTTTTATAGCCAGAAGTTAGATTTTCTAATACAACAATGTCCATGATAGCCTCATTGTTATATGATTATAACGAGGCAAAAGTGGCTGGAACCTCATGAAGTCATCATTCTGACGATAATTATTGGTGAAGGTTTCCTAAAGCCAAAATACGGTACCGTCTATTTTTTTTTTTTTTTTTTTTAGTAATTAGGTACATAGCCGATAAATAAAAATTGCTTGACACTGGATACAGCAGTTATCAAATCAAGCTTGTCTACTATGTCTTTAAAATTACCATCTATTCCCTACATCTTGTCAATCTGATTGTGACCTATAACTATTCCCTACATCTTGTCAATCTGATTGTGACCTATAAAGTAGATTATAATTTCTTAGGACACTTACTTTGGAAGTTAGGCTAATAATCGAAGTGTTTTTGTATTTATTAACATATTTTGTTGGTTTGTTCATTATGACAATTATCAGTGGAGAGGATTCAGAGTTCATAGAGGTGTGCTGCTTTGCTTGTATTTAAATTTTTCTCATTGTTGCCAGAGGTATAGCCTTCGTTACGTATAGCCAATCATCCATCGAGAAAGAGGGAAGAAATGCTGTCGTTACGTAACGAGGGCGTTCGAAACCTTATCTCTGAGCAAGTTGGCCCGTCTTCAAAAAAAAAAAAAAAAAAAAAAAAAAGTCACTTTTACATTATAAGTACCAAATTTATTCAACCTACGTAATGCAGAATACAGTCAAAATTTATGTGTAGATATAATGTGTATTCTGAATAAGCGTTATATCTATGAAATGCATAGATAAAAAGCTATTGCCAAAAAAACCGTGTTACGGAGGCCCTGAATCTCATAGTAAGTTATACAAAGCTGTATCGCTTTAAAATATTAGGTTATACAGACCTCTATCGCTACAAAATATTAGGTTATGCGAACCTGCATCGCCGCGACATACTAGGTTATACGCACATGAATCATTACAAAATACTAGGTTATACAAACCTGTTCCAATGAAAAATACGACGTTATACATACCTGCATCGCTACAAAATGAAAGGTTATGCAAACTTAAATCGCTGGAAAATACGCTCTGCCAACGTGGACTCAAAAGAATTTATGTCTGGTGATTAGAAATTCATTTCTCGATAAAATGTGGTTCGGATCCCACAATAATCTGTAGGTCCCATTTCAAGGTTACCAATTTGTTTCTAGCCACGTAAAAATATCAGATCCCTCAGGTCAGCCCTAGGAGAGCTGTTACTCAGCTCAATTTGAAAAGGAAACTTTTTTTTTTTTTTTTCGAAGCCAATCAAACAAGAGTTAAACGAAGTACCTTCGTTCGCTGTGAAACAGACGTGGTCGTCAAATTCTAACTGTTAAAATACTTACAGATATTAAATATTGATTTTAGTTTTCTGAAAAAAAAAACTATTGTACTGGTTTTGTTAATCAGCCTGCTTTTTTTTTTTTTCTGTCCACACTTTTCATGTGCGCCCTCAGATCTTAAAAGTCACTAAGGCTAGAGGACTGCAAATTGGTATGTTTGATCATCCACCCTCCAATAATCAAACATACCAAATTGTAGCCTTATAGCCTCGTAGTTTTTATTTTACTTAAGATAAAAGTTAGCCATAATCGTGCGTCTGGTAACGATATAGGCCAGGCAACACAACTGCTCCATAGTAAAAGCAATATTCGCGTTGCAGGGAAAACCTTAAATTCTCGCAGCTTCTTGTTTGTTTCCCATTATGTTCAAGACACATTATGAAGAGAATAACTGAAGGGTAATGGATGGTCTATGAATGTTAAGTCGTGAATGGATTGTCGCGATCAGGACTAACAAGATCACTACTAGTACAAATCCCAGTGATTCTTCCACGTCGTCCATTCATATAAATGGGGTCTCGAGAGCATCGCACTGCGCAGTCTTCACCAAGAAGTCGAGAACTTTACTGACCGTGAGGAAAGTGTTTATTTTTCGAAGCGAGATCTCCGTCCAAGATGAAGGCATTTTTGTGTCTCCTTGCTCTAGGGAGTAAGTGATTTTTCTGTTATATGATGTTAATGTCGCTCTTTGCGTGTAATAGTGTTCATAGAATCAAGTAAGGACTACTTGTAAAGTTCTTGTAGACGAATGGTGTGACGCCAGCCTTTATTAATCTCTTTGTTTAATCTAATATGCTTCGCTTTTGGTGGATGCAAACCCGAATTTATGTTATTTGGTTAATGTTTATCTTTCACTGTCTGTTATATGGAAGAAATCTGTTCTCTTGATGATGTTTTATTTATTATTTTTTATAACAACAGTACTTTATTTTCTATTGCAGTTTTTCTCCATATACACGAGGGACAAGCAAGTGAGTAATAAGTTTGAATACAATATTAATAGTATATAATATATATAATATATATATATATATATATATATATATATATATATATATATGTATATATAAGAAAATATTTTCATATTACGTTAAAATAATGGCTTTATTTACAACCCCATCTAAATGCCATAAGCTACTACAACTATACTCTGTTTTTTTCCATCTGTCCAGCAGCCTGTGGTGTTTTTGTATGGTAACACTGCGTCCCGGGCTTTAAATAGTTACGCTATGTGTAAGTTTTAGGTAAATAAAAGGATATCTGGGAGTACTGAAAAGCGTTTTAATAAATTACCGTTAATATTCGAAATAGAATATTATTATTATTGTTGAATGTAAGTAATGTAACTATCTAAAGCCCGGAACGCAGTGTTACCATACAAAAACACCACAGGCGGATGGACAGATGAAAAAAAACAGAGTATAGTCTCTGTAGCAAATTTCACATAATTTGCCATAACCTTCGCTTACTTACTTCCCATTACTTGCCGGGAACTTCGCCTACTTAGTTATTATAATTTGTTACCGTAAAAAGTGTTGCTATTGAAACTGAGGCTCTCTGAATACCAGTTGGTCCAAGTGGCATGGCTGAAATAAAGGAGACAGACATCTCGCAGTGGTAGGGCTAATGAAAATAGTTTGCCATAGAAAAAAAAATAGTTACGTTAAGCTCCCGTATCTAAATTCAAAAGGCAATTCGTTAATTTTGGTAATAACAATGAGATCTACTATTTCATACTCCATGATAAATGGGCTTTAGTTAAAGAAATATATATTGTAATGAGAATAATCTTGATGAAAAGCTTTAAACAAAATCGTATTTCACTGCCGAATTATTAACTTATTAAAATCATCAGGATTTTTTCAGAATACTGATTTTAACACCAGATTATTTTTTCAGGCTTGTGACAATAATTGTCTTCAGCCATAGATCAGTTCAAGGGTCAAATCTGAATACAGCATAATGCTTACATGTGTCTTTTGACCACCATTTTCTGGTTCCTCAGAAAAAAAAAGTTTAGAGCCAATTCATTTCAGTTTATCCTCAAAGGAAAAATTATGTCAAGAATAGCTGAACCTGAGCCCTGCACTTTTAACATATTGTTATCTTATTCATGATTCAGTATTCTATCGAGGAAGAAGCTGTAATATCTAAACAAGTTTATCCCTGAGAGAAAAAAAACGAAGAGTAAAGATTGGTTTACTTCAACTGCAGTTTGGTGCCCACCGGGCTTTGAATCATTCTACGTGGGTCCAGAGTCGCCGGAGACATGCATAAAGTTTGCAATGGATGTGAAGAGAGAATGGCACGAGGCCAAGAGTTACTGCGAGTCATTATTACCTGGTGGTTACCTGGCTAAATTAGATGAAGCAAATCTACACTGGACAGTCATTAGCTACATTCGCAGCCATCCAGGTGAGTGTCTCTTGATACTTCTCACGATACTGGTGATGATGGTCTTGATTACACTCACTTTTACTTCTGGTATTTTCTTTCAGTTAATATTTTCCTTCACCAAACGTCGTTATTTAATTTCCTTTACATTCAGTTTAATCCAGAAACGGTTTGTTTTTATTTCGTCTCATACTTCTAAACATTTTGTAAAAGTTAGACATATAATTGATATACCATTACAAACAGTGTATGAAGATTTATTTCAGAATGAGAAAGGTATTCTTTGAGAGAAAGATGTAACTGTTGTGGTATTATTAATGTAAATATTGTCTAAATCCAATTTTAAGCCAATAATAACAAACCATTTGTGGAGATGTGAAGCTCCACCTTCTTCCTTGTTGTAACTCGTAATTATCCCAAAAATCATACAGTACATTATCTTCTGCATGCATCTATTTCAGTCTTTCTGTTTAACAAGAATTTAGTGTTTGAAACATTCTAGATGGAAGCTAATAGCTTCATAGGTTGTGGGTTGGTCTTTTCAATCGACGAATCCCCTTCAGTTTATGGAATGGAATATGAAATTTAGGCTTGAAGCCAAGCACTGGAATCCATAGGAATTATTCATTGCTATAATGAAATTGTTTTGACATGAATATTCATGTTGATGATCTTATAAATAAAATAAAGGTGATTTTAAAACTATGGTAAAAACTGATATCCGCCATAAAAATCATAACTTCGCCTTTCGAGTGTGCAAACAAGAATAAAAGATTTATACATACATATACCATACACATACTCATATTCATATAAACATGCTTATATAAACAATTTATGGTGTATACACTACACTTTGCAACGTACCGGGAGGTCAATATTAAATTTCATTAAAAAGGTTAATGTCTCTGAGGAATCCAACAATTGGATATTTAGAGTTATATTGCTTAATGGCCATGTGTGCAATATAAGAATCTGAGTATATGGTGAAATTATTACCTTGTAGAGCAGAAACAATCTCAAGAGATTTGGCTAATGCAGTTAATTCAGCTGTAAAAATGGAGGCATTATTTAAAAGTCTGCCCACATATGAGGTATTACCATGAACAACAGCACAACCAACACCACTTGATGTCTTTGATCCATCAGTGAATATTTTAAAAGAACCGAATGCATTCGGTCATGATCAAGAAAACAAGCCTTCACTTCTTGGATATTAACAGATTATTTATCCACAGCTTTTTGACAGACCGATGGTTCTGGGGTCTTCCAAGGAGGCAACATAGAGCAATGTATTGCCTTAATATTTTGGTCTTTAATAGACACACTGTCAACTGCAGCATCAATTCTCACATGAAAAGGCTTGGATGCCCTAGCATTTGCACACTGCTCTGGATAGTTTTGGTTAAGAATAGACGATGCGGGGTTTTCTGGGGAACCTCTCAATTTGAACATATACCGTAGTCCGATTTCCTCTTGACGTAAGTCCAGAGGGAGCTCTTCTGTGTCGGTATATAAACTTTTAACTGGAGATGTTTTAAATGCACCAGAGCATATTCTCAGACCAGCACGATGAACTACATCCAACTCATTAAGTTTGCTTGCACTTGCTGAAGAGTAGACTTGGCAACCATACTCAAGTTTTGATTTACATAAAGTCATATAACCGTAAAATCTACCTCTTATCAGCACCCCATTTAAAACCTGAAACTATTTTTAAAATGTTAAGGGACTTCTTCACCTTAATTTTCAAGCAGTCAATATGACTACCCCATGTTAGTTAATTATAAAAAAAATCGTCCCTAAAAACTTCACCTACTCCTCATATGGTATTAGTGTGTCTTTCAGCTTAATATTTGGGATGGTTTCCTTTCGAGTACATCTAGTAAAACGAACTGCCACAGTTTTGTTAGGGGAGAATCGAAAGCCATTGTCATCAGCCCAATTGCCGATTGCATTAACTGACTTTTGCAGGAAATTACAAGCTGCAATAGCATCATAACTAGTGACATAAATAGCAAGGTCATCCACAAACAAAGATGTCTTTACTGGAGGAAACTATCAGTCAACAATGCTATTTATAGCCACAGCAAATAAGGTGACACTCAACACACTGCCTTGTGGGACACCCTCCTCCAGCTCAAAAGCATTAGACAAGGTGTTTCCAATTCTAACTTTAATGTATCTATCACTGGGAATGACCAAATGAAATTTAACATATTACATCGTATTCCCATGTCATGAGGCCAATTAATAATACCAAAACGCCAAGTAGTGTCATAAGCTTTTTCGAGGTCGAAGAAGACTCCATAGTCTGACAGCGTTTTGAGAAACCTTGCTGAATTTGGGTTGTTAATCTTAGTAGTGGGTCCAGAGTGGAACGATTTATCCTAAATCCAAATTGAACAGATGATAGCAAACCCTTTTTTTCTAGATGCCACATCAATCTACAATTCACCATTTTCTCAAACAATATGCATACACAAATTGTAAGAGATATTGGCCGATAGCTTGTAGGAAGATGAGGATCTTTCAATGGTTTCTTAATGGGAACAATGATTGCAATCTTCCAAGAAGGGGGAAGAATACCAGTTTCCATATTTTGTTAAAGATTTTAAGGAGATAAGATTTAGCCAAATCTGGAAGATTTTTCAGCATGGTATAAAGAACGTTATCATTCCGAGGGGATGTTGATAGAGATGATAGAGCATCCCTTAATTCCCTCAAAGTTAACTTGGAATGATAAGATTCGCCATTTCCAGAATTTATAAGGGAAATGGCTGAATTCCAAATATTCTGGAAACGATTTGAATAGTTCCTGGAACTCGATACCCAGTTTTTCAGCAACTTCATTAGGTTTGGTGACAAGGTCTCCATTGATTTTCAAACAAGGTGTTGGTGTTGGAACATATTTGCCACTTAGCTTTCTAATCTTTTTCCAGATCAATCTGGTTGGGGTCTTGGAATTTATGCCATTTATATAAAAAAGCGAGGATTCCCTTTTTACTTTTGAAAAATATTTTCGCTGTTTTACCTTAGCGAATTGGTAAATAGATTTTGCTGTTGCAGACTGACTGGATTTATAATGCCTGTAACATTTCCTGGTAATTTTCTTCAAATTACAACAGGTTTTATCCCACCAAGGAACAGTAGGTCTGTGTGGTTTCCCTTTGGTCTTAGGTATTGAGTTTTCAGCACTATTCAATATTTCGTAGGCAAACTACTCATAAGCCTTTATATGGCATTTGAAGGACTCAAATTCATGGGATAGGTTGATGCCTTTTTGAAATTTTACCCAATCTGCTTCCTTTTCTTTCCATTTGATAGGATAATTCGAGGGGGCATTTCTCACAAACTTCAGATGAATGGGAAAGTGATCACTGTCATGTAGAAACTCATCTACAGACCAATTAAAATCAAGATATAGAGAAGAGCAAATGCTCAATTCTATAGCAGATGAACCGCCTGTGTAGAGATTATGGTATGTCATAGTACCATCATTAAAAAGTGTAAGATCATTATTATTAACAATGTCATCAATGATATTACCCTCTGTGTCTAAAAAATCTCCACCCCAAAGTGGATTGTAAGAATTAAAATCACCACCAAGTAGTAAAAAAGGAGGAAGAAGTTGATTGATTAAACCTTGAATGTCCCCAAGAGTGAGCCTACATCTTGGGGGAAGATAAAGAGAGCAGATTGTGATTTCACGGTCAAAAGTAGCCCGGATAGCAATTGCTTGAAGCTGTGTGTTCAGGGGAACCATAAAATGTTGCAATGCTTCAGTAATAATTATTCCAACACCTCCATGGGCACGATCCCCATCAGTGGGGCTCATCTTATAGATTTCATAGTTTACTCCTGGATTGTATACTGAATCTCTCAATTTAGTTTCGTGAGGACATACAACCCCTGGGTTATGCTCACTAGATCAGATGACTGGGTTTCAGTAGTTCTTGCTTTTACTTTAAGTAAAGGTGCTACGTTGTTGACTTGATTTTTTATAGGGGCTACGGAATTTAGAGCCATAGCATAGGTCTTTGTCTGAGTAATTAACTTCCTGGCGTAACTAATACTTATATGTTCACATTAGCTTTACATATAGCTGCCTCTTCATATTTATATTGACTGAACTTTTTATTGAATGGGGTATGATTCTCTTCACAATTGATACATTTTGGCTGTTTCGAACAAGGACCATGTTCAGGAGCCGAGCAATTATTACAGACTTTATTGTTTTTGCAGAATCTGGATGGATAGCCATATTGAAAACAGTTGTAGCACTGCAAAGGTTTTGATAAAAATTGTTTGACTTTGAACCTTTCATTTCCAAAATTGATGTAAGATGGTACATCAGAGTCCTCAAACGTTAGAATGACCATATTTGCCTTTGGAACTTTTTTTACCTTCCATACAGAAGTTGGACTGATTTCTAGTATTTCTCTTTCTGTCAGTTCACAAAGGTCTCTATCGAATACCACTTCTTTTCCACAACTAAAATTCATGTCTGATCTAATTTCTGTTATCATATCATGTTTCTCGAATTTCTTCATTGTCAGCATGTATGACTGTATCTTTGATTTGACATTAATGAGGACACTGAATTTACCAAACCTTGAGATGTTACCCATGTCAATAAAGCCAAACTTTTTTTGGATGTATCTGCTAAATTTGTAGTAATTATAATTTTCCTTCCTAGCAGATACTACCAATCACATTGGAGTTTTGGATGTTCTTTCAAAATTGGCATCATCATTCAAATTTGGCTGGGCCACTTGTACCCATTGTCATGGTCTGTAATCATCCATATTTTTAGGGGCCCTGTCGGACAGGGCTCCCTTTACAATCTTTTTACAAATCTTTACATTATTGATACTGCTGCTGGCTTTGAGTGCAGCTTCATGTTTTTCAAAAGTCAGCCATGCCTCCCATTTTCTCTCACTTTCATCAAAGTTCCTCCTCAACTCTTCTATTTTGCCAAAACTACCAAACGAAAGAGTGTCTCAGTCACATTCCAAGGGAATGGGCTTTACACGCAACACCCTCAAACTATCTACTGTGTTCCCACAATGGCTTCTTTTCAATTTATGATGACTACCCCCAGAGGTAGTACCACCACTGGAGCACTCCATATCCACAGTCGAGTTCATGTCTTGGGTCGTCATCTGCACCAAATCATCATCAGAGGGAGCAGTTACGGTACTAGAATCCTTATGGTTACTAGTCATATAAGCTTAATATCCCAAATGTCCGCATCCCTACTCTACCCCACTGGGGATGGCACAACATGATTAGAGTGGCACAAGTGTAAGCCAAACCCACTTGCTAGGACTGACAGTATTACAAGAATACAATCTTCCCCACCCTAACCATGTTATGGGCAAACCGGAAAGAATGCCGAGAGTCCTATCGCCAGGACCAGACCCCCCTGGAATCTATGGTCCAGCCCTGAAGAATAGTTCTGCCCTTTAGATATCAATCTGATATCTCAAAAGTCTGAACATTATTGGGTAGTTGATGATCCTACCACAGCTCCCACTATTTAGCTATGGATATTAACCCAATCGCTGCTATGATATCTTTCCCCATTCGTCAGGTCCAATAAATTTTACCAAAGGTGGAAAATTCCACTATATGACTCCAAATGAATATATACAAAAAATATGAGACTCCTGGACTCAATCCCGGGAACTAATTCCTGGGGTTCAAGAGCCCCCTCACCACATCAAGGAAGTCCCGTATCGAGGAGGCTTCGGTTTATGTCCTTTATAATACTCTGAAAAGATTATTTTTCTGAAATTCTTCTTCCATTCTGAGTAACCGAAATGTTAAGTATAAATATACATTTGATTGGAACACATTCTCATTGACAAGAAAGAATCTACGTTGCTCCTAAAAACTGACTTATTCTGGGCAAGTGAGGGTATATAACAAGCGTGTTGTTTTGGGCGTCAGTTCGTGCTGCAGTACCTGTTTGTTAAGTGTTTCTGTTTCAAGGACGAAAAAATGTATTGGCTGTCAGATGGGAAATGTTGCTGCCAATTCACCTGTGTCCCGAACTGACACAGAAATTTTGGGATCTGTTACGTGGGTCCTGGGTGTGCTGTTAACTCACCATAATAATAGTGTGTGGTAAGATGCTGTTTACAGATTAATGCAAAGTTTTTGTTGCAGTTGGTGGTATCATAATTGATGGTGTGGAGAAAGCTTGATTCTGAAAGTTTTTGAAATACACAATTTTATTAAGATGAGTTTCTGTTGCAAGTGCTGTTGTTTATGTGATTAAAACATTGGTAAATTCACAGAATAATGTGTGCAGCCTCGGTTACTAGATAAGTGATAATGCAAGATGAGTTTGAGTTTCAAAGGTCAGAAACTAAAGGTTTAGGAAGATTTCGATTCTTGAAATGCAGAGAATTTCCTAAATCAATACAGTCTTTGTCGCTAGTTCATTTATCCCTGATGGAATAAGATGATTTTGATCCTTAAAACCCCTGCACCCATTAATCACACATACATACACACATACACACACACACACACTACCAGGGCTAATCATAGCCTGGCCTTTGAAAATATTTTGGTAACATGACCTTAGCAAGCAACACAAGCCAGACACCTACCTTGTGAAAATTTCAAATAGGCAACCATGTTATCATTAATAGTATCATAACATCTAAGGCTAGAAATCGAAATCAGAACTATACCAAACAATAAAACCTTTATTTCCCCAAAAACTAACATGATAAAAAAAATGGATATGAATTGGGAAATTCAAACTATGGAATATTCTCTCCCCTAGCAAGAAAGCGTGTCAAATGATTACCATACACCAACCCCAGCTGTATGCACATTATTATTATTATTATTATCATTATTATGTATATTTCCTCAACTAACTGAGAGATAAAAGTGTCAAGTCAAAAAAGTCCAGAATTCCCATTATCAGTAGCGACACTGAATCCATCTGAGGGAAAAGAAATCATAATTTTCAGAAATCAAATAAAAACAGATGAGCAAAAAAGAAAAAAAATGGAAAATGATTATGAAAATATTCCTGTATATATGGGAGGAAAAAAATTATTAAACACTAATGTTTTCCACTGAACATAATCTTCAAATAGTGCACTTAAAAAAAAATATTCAATAAATCGTCTGTACCTCTCTTAGGATCTATATGTGCACCTTCACGAGCGCTTAACATATTTTGTTTTCCCCAGGCTTAGATGGGCCTAAAATACACACACGAGTGTTCTCCCAAGTTCTGTTTCATTTCTTTCTGCCGTTCGTGCGTACGAACATACTACTAATTCGTTCTAGAGTATTCTATATGACGTCATCATCAGGTGACATCCGTATCCACCCACTATGTCGATTTGCGTGTAAACGAGCTCGCACCCTCGTTCTAACTGTTTCACTGTCGTCAGCCAACCCTGTTCGTCTGCGCGGAATATTTGGAGCTTTTCCCCTCTCCATTTGTTTACACATTAGTATATGTTAGACGTATCTCAATTAGCTTGTCACTCTTAAACTGTCATCACAACTTTTCGTGCATGGTGAAGGGATTTCAGTCAAAACCTAGTACAATGACAGACTGCAGTGCATATGTGTGACTGAAAGTAGTTTGTCACACTTACCCTTTTATTATATAAAAAAAAACCTACGAGTTTGAAACGAGTTCCGTCAAACTTGGTGGCAAGGCTGGTCATCATGCATTGATGTATACCTAGGAAGATTGCTGGTCTGTGTATCTGTGCCTGCTTATGCCTGCAACTCTTGCCTTATGGCTGAAATTATTCCTTATGACCAAAGTGGCATCAGTCCCCCCAACTGATCATAATTCTCACCCTGTCAACCAAACTGATATCATTTTCACCCTTTCACCCCAACTGATCATCATTCTCACCCTGTCACCAAAACTGCTATCATTCTCACACCATCACCCCAACTGATCATCATTCTCACCCTGTCACCCAAACTGCTATCATTCTCACCCTTTCTTCTCATCTGTCCAAAACATTTATCCTGTCACGGCAACTTCTCGTACATGACTGATGATATTCACGTTAAATTCTGCACCAAAGTAGACTATCATGTGTGGATATGCTTGAAGACGACCTTCAATCTATCTGTCTCTTTACACAAATTCAAACTTGGAAATAACTTTGGAATTATAAGAGACAAATAGTTCAAAAAGTCATACTCCAATAACAAAGTACTTCATCAGATGACATGACAATCATACTTAAATGATCCAATAAAGAAGCTGGTTGTGGGTCGATATGGGAAACTGTACAGCAATATCCGTCCTAAGAATGCTTGTTTCCAAATAATATTTTTGACAGGTGTAATTCTGGAGGCGATTGTTGCTTGCTTTCCTTTGTATCTTCTTGCAATTGCAAATTATTTTGTTAAGTTACGGATGTGATGTCAATGCATAACAACATATATATATATATATATATATCATATATATATATATATATATATATATATATATATAGATAATATTATTATATATAATTATAATATATATATTATTCCAAGAAGAAAACGTACGAGTTTCTTGTTTTGAAGAATATGAATTGCTATGCAGAAGGGTTAAAATGACTTGTGATGTAACTGTTAGATCCGCGATGCTAAATGAAAATAAGAACATTCTTTTTTGGTACCCTAATTCCGATAGTTGTTTATTTTGAAACCTCACAAAATAAGTATTGCTTTCTGTTAACATCCAGCTGTGCTTCAAGATCACTAAATATATTTTAATGTTTGATAAACCTGCAGCTATAGTTCAGTTACTTTTCATTTTTTGAATCTCTGACGTGGGTAATCATCATGTTTTTTTTTTTCCAGAGATGTTAGACGAAGGATTCCACATTGGCTGCACTGACGAGGTTACCGAAGGAACGTAAGTACAGTTCATGATTGTTGTGGTCAATTTCGAATTTGTGGTTAAGTTTTGTTTTGTCCTACGATACGAAATGTTTAAGTGTTGCCGAGGGAGACAGACTAGTTACATTGTAAATGGGGAATTTAGACCCAAAAATAACTTGCGTGTCGGTAAACCATTTATATCTTGGGAGTGAGTTATAGAATCCGGATATTTTGCTCTTAAAAGTTCTGTAGATCTGAAAGATAAGGAATCCTTTCAACTTTTGGTATTCTTTCCCGAATTCTTTTAATTCATTCGACACAAACAGAGACGCAAGAGTTGACCACCTTGAGAATTTCCTTTCGTGATTTGCATACTTAGATATGTAGGAATCTATGATACAGGGGCCTACACTCTTGGAATCCTATAGAAAGAGGAAACTTTGAATGGCTGAATTCACCTTTTCTAACGATCTTGAATATTAGATAGTCTTGGGAAAATACTTTGATATTTGAAAGTGTCCTTTACAAACTGTGGTCGTATAATGCCATCATTCGCTTTAAGGCTTCTATGTTCATTATAATTATGTAAATGCTACACAAAATACCGGAAGATGAAATGAAATGACTTCTTATGAAACTACTGAAGGAAGGTCTTTTCTTTACTCTATTTTAGATGGCTTTGGACGGACGGATTACCTGTAGAAATGTTTACTGGTCACTGGTATCCAGGCCAACCTGACGGAGGACAAAAGGAGAACTTTGGCTGTCTTTACTACGATGATTTCTTGTATAGTTCTTGCGTCAACGGGCAGAGACTCTATACAATATGTATGTTTTAACATACTTTACTAAACAGAGTAGTGTCCAGAATGGGATAAAACTTATTGTAGATTACCCTAAAACGCCCTTAAAGCAAGTCTTTACCCATCTATAGGCTTACTCTTCGAACAGAATTACTTCCAACATAAGATTATTGGGGATATTAAGTCGTGTTACTGAAAATGAACTTAATAAACAAAACAGTGATGAGAGTAGAACAATACTTTAGTAGGAAGAAAACACCTTTTTTTCGTAAATATCGATCAGGATGTGTTTTATGTATATCCTTTTAAAATTTGATGGTCTGGAGCGTACATAAATATAAAAAAAGATGTGTGAAAATTCAAATAGAGTCAATGCGGAAAAGCTTCATGTGAAGAAAACATAGTTGGCTTTTTTCAAGAGAACCAAATATGTATATCCATTTGCCCTTTTGGTGTTATGTAATAAGTGAAAGTGGTTAATCGCTTAAATGATTAAATTGTTTCTTTTATTTTCCTTTGCATATTTATTATTGCCTTAGACAATAGTGATTCCGAGACGATTTGCAATACCACATCATGCAAGCATGTCTCCTGGACAGTGTGCTTTTAAAACACAATCATTCTTGAAACTGTCACGAATTTATTCCCATGGTATAGTGTCGTTAATATTAAGTGGTATTTGTGGCTTAGTACTCTCTTGACAGTTCAGTGGTTCATGCTAACGGTTCATCACCGTCTCGTAAACGAAAGGCCAAGGTTCGAATCCCAAGGGGGGGGGGGGGGGGGGGGGGGGCAGATGTATACTTATGAATTACAAATAAACTCAGGTGACGGGTGTAACTAATTTTCAATTTATTGTGAGATCATTAGTATATATCTTTCAATATTTTCACATCGGGCAAGGGCACAAAAACATAAAAAGTACGATAAAATCCGAATTAATAAATAAATAAAAAAACAACTTTGTCTTATGAGTTAATATGTATCTCTGATGATGTGGATGGATTAAACCAAGCGTCGGGACAAATAATTAAGATAATTTCCAGTCCTTTTGTAGTCCTGTTTATCGTTATATACACACACACACACACACAAATATATATATATATATATATATATATATATATATATAATGATTAATATAATATATATATATTTCTGAACAGCTCGTTCACTCCTGGAAAATGTAATTTAACACTTAAAAAATGGCCTTGAATGGAGAGATGAGAAATCACACACACACAAATAAAAAACTATGGCAGGAGGCCGATATTACTAAGAAAGGAGAATTTACATAAAAGCTGGACTTAGTTTTGAAATGCACTATATTTACATTAATTCACATATGGTCCAGGAACCTAATTAAATGCAACTATATTTACATTAATTCACATAGGTCCTGGAAACTATTAAGGTGGTTTATCGTTGATCCACCGGAAACACGTGGCTGGACAGCCAGACAAGGAGATTAGTATTTTGCGCAAACGGGTTATTGTAATGCAAGACTTATTCCAAAAGGGTTCCCAATTTTTCCCAAAATCAGGCACGGTGTTTGTCTGCAAAAATATTGCATTCTAGCATCAGTACTAAGGCGACTGACCAAGAGTGTTACCAAGGCCATCTTGATGGCCTTGGTGTTACACACTACTTTCAGTCTAAAAATTTACAAACCACTCAAGGGGAATGAAATGCCTGGAAGTCTACACAGAAAGAACTATTACATTGCTTGAATTAACTAGGGATATTTACTAGCACTACAAGGGAGGTAATCACAGCATTGAACCAAGATTGGGGGGAGTGAGAAGCTGAACAAAGAAGGGGGAGGGGGGAAGGCTCTTAGAAGAATGGAAATGAAATACAGAGAAAAGGCATAATAATTCCCTCGCTGAACTGAAATTTACTCTCCCAGTACCTGGAAATCCTGGGTTTGGTAGTCTTCTTATCTGCTGATATTCCTGTGCACTATGGAGGTATAAAAATACTTGGGATTTCCCCAGAGGAGGCAGAAGGAGCAAAAGGGGTGAAGTGGAGTCAGTAGGGTGATGTCTGGGAAGGTTCTGAGAGCGAGCTGCTGCTGTCCTTGATCTTTTAAAATCTCGCTTGGTAGGTGCTGCAATCGGATTTTCCCTGTGGGGGGGCAAATTCAGAACAGCCAATGGGAGCAAAGAGAGTTTCTCTAGAGAACGAAGGCTTCCAGTTCAAAGGGGGCAACTTGTATATAGGCAAGGATGAATGAGTCTTGTTATAAAGAAATCTTAACTTTCCTTGGTTCTGGCTTAAAATCCTGAACACCTCCCCATTCTAGAGGACATTTCAACCTAGAAGGGTTGGAATGGACAAGACAAGCCAGAAACAAGGACATATGACAAATATAAATTACTGAGCCTTCCATACTGCCTTCAGTGGACTTATAATATAAGTGATATTCAAACTCTGCCGATGATAATATTCATGAAGGCTTACTCGACAGGCAGAGGATTTACTGATTAATTAGAAAATATAGTGTGACGTGACTAAGGACTAACAACTTGCTATAGTCCAATAAAGAATACTCTTAAAATATAATGTCACACTTAGAATGATAGTTAAAAGGAAAAGCAAATAATGATTAGATAAAACTTAACCTACAGGATATAATATATCATATATATAATACTGGCAGCTTAATTGTTTAAGGCAACACATACTATTAGTTTACCCTGATGGGACGATATGATGCGTTCAGGTGTGTTAATAGCCCTACGATTTTGTTAAGTGATTTTGTCTCGTAACAAGAAGACGCCTAACAGTATTACTTACATCATAGTAAACAAATATTAGTGCAAACTAACAAGTATGGAATTAATGAAGTAATTCTCAGTAGAGAGGAAATAAGATTACACAAAATGTAAGTCTCACCAGAGACAATGGCAATTTCAAAAAATATAGAGACTAGGAAATAACACTAAATCAGAAATCAAATCAAAACAATGTGTAAATGAGCCAGGCTTCGAAAATATCTCTATAGCTATAGCAAATTTTGCTGGCTAAAATTTTCCCTAGTTGGGAATGCTAAGTGCTTAGGATAGGGCACTGTGCCAATTGTGGCCCTTTTATAATAATAGTTCATAATGAAGTACTAATTTATAAGGCCAGAATAGCTGGCGGGTGTGGCTCTGCCTGAGCAGAGCATACAATATACAATAAATGCCTAAAGCAGTGAAGAAGAGCAAAGGAAACTATGGAAGAGAAGATATAGACAGTACATAAAGATATTAAGTTACAAAAGGGTCAGAAGGAAGTAGAAGTAGCAGAATCTGGCACTCTCCTCTGGATGGAGAGGGTCAGAATTCTCTACAAGAATTGTAAGAGGGTGGCACTGTGCAGGCAATAGTGTGGAGAGACTATTGGCTCTCGTAAGGTTTCGGAAAACCTCGGTGCCCTTTTCCCTTCTTCCTTCAACCTCTCCGAGGTCGGTTTGACAATGTCATGTGGGGCCTTGAAAGACTCAAGCCCTCTGAAGATGTTGGAGGGGCATTGGCTCTGGTTGCTGTGACAATCAGGGCCTTGGCACTCGTCCCCGTGCCTAATACTGCGTGGCTCGGTTCCCTAAGTTCTTCGGCCAAATAGGATTCGACAGAGTCATACCCCGGGACCAGTTAGCTGCTGATGGAGGGTGATTGGATGAGGTAATGGTATTTGGGATGGGCTTACCTGTTGGTAGGACCAACTCAGAGGCAGTTAGCGAGGCTGCACCATTGGTGGAGTGTCCACTATGCTCATGGGTGTCCTGGAGGATTCCTATTGGAATTGGCTATTCCTCAACTGGCAGCACGGGTGGTGGGGCCAAGCCAGTGGAAGGAAAGCGACCGGGGCTTAGGGCTCCAAGAGGGAGACTCGAGTCTTGCCTTGGCACTGGCACTGAGGCCGTTCCTGGCTTAGGAAAAGGACTCAAACGTGCTCAAGATCCATGAGGGATGGAGCCTGGCACTGCCTGGCACCTTTAAGTGGCACTGGCTGTGCAGAGGTAGTTCTTGGAGGCCCGTGGAACGGGGTCTGGAGCTATGTGAGAGCGGAGGCCCTGATACAGTACAAAGGTATGAGGAGACTTAAAAACTTGTCCTAGCAGGACGTCATAACCTCCTGGTATCTTTGTTGCTACTGCCATGCTACATATCATAGAACGGTGAGGTCGTGTGATTCTCAACCGGACAGTAGGTAAGGGCTCTCTATCGTGAAGAATTTGTGCCTATCAACCTGCGCTCCATAAGGAATTTTATCCTCTCAGATAATGGATGCCTTTGCACTAGGGTAGTCAAAAGCTCGGACCTTGTGGGCAGGATAGCAAACTCTGGGAGGTACGAAAAATATGGGGCCCTGAGCAGGAGGGCCTAGAGCTGAAGGATTCGTCAAGGCCATAGAAATGGCAAAAACATGAGCTTTCTTGGGGCATCCCGCCCAGGCAGCAGTCTGTCCATGCACTTTGCATGAGTTACAGAAACTCTTGATAAAATCAGGCCTGGGCCTTTTGTTTCTGTTCCAATGGCCGTTATTCTTGTTATTAGGATGATGGGGTAGTCCATTCTGAGGAGTGGCAGCAGCTTGCTGAGGAGGATCCACCTTTGAAAGGCATTGCTCCATGGTGTGACCTGGCTTACTGCAACGCCCAAACACAGGTTTCCATGGAGGAATACTGGGGAGCTGGGTAGGCTGAGAGGTGGCAGCAGGAATGAGAGGGAGAGCAGGGAGAGCAGGGAGTATTTTCTTTTTTAAAGAACTCTGCAGCGGATGGTGGGTGTCATAGACGTCTGCCCATTTACAGCACTCCCGAATAGTTTCAGGGGGAGCGTAGGACAGGAAGTCCTCTAATTGAAAGAGTTCTAAGACCTCAACAGATGTTGCGTTGGAGGCCTTTGTCTACCTATGGAGTGCCGGTGTCTTCTTGGCTATCCACTCCATGTTTGGTTAGCCTCCTTGGGCATAGTCCTCCATTTCTGCCTCCACCGGTCTGGGGTAAACTTGTAAGCCCTTGTCGCTCATTCAGGGGAAGAGCCTCGAATTCAGTCCGCCCTTTGCCAGCGAGATGCTTGCCAAGGAGGATGGCCACTTCCTGAGGGGTTGGATTGAAGTTCTCGAATAACTACTTGACATGATCGAGCCAGGTGTTGGGTTCGTTATCGTCCTAAGTCCTAATTAGGGCGCCCATGCTGTGGAGGTGAGTGTGAAGGAGGGAGCGCAGGGGGCGTGGCACTTAGGGGTGCCAGAGTGGCACTCTGGACTGCCATAGCCAGTTGATGTGCTTTTTATTTCTCCCTTTTGGCTACTTGGAATGCCCTCTCAGCTGCTTCTCTTTTCTCTCATGCTTCCCTCTTGGTTGTTTGGAATGCTCTTTCCGCTGCTTCTCTTTTCTCTTGTGCTTCTCTCTCCTTCTCCCTTTCAACTGCTCTTTTCTCTTGTGCTTCTCTCTCCTACTCCCTTTTGACTGCTCTCTCTTAAGCTGCTTCCTTCAGCTTATCATTCACCCAATTGATCAGTTTTGTGCCCTCCAGCCCCATGGCTCTTCCGGCTTCTGTGAAGGCCTTAACCTCCTCCAGTGCTGCGTTACTGGCCATCTCCTCAGCAGTAAAATGCTAATAGTCTAGCCTGAGAACAATGGGATGGAAGGCAGTTGCAAAACTGCAAATGTTGCCAGGGGTATGCGGAATACTCAAAACCAATACTTGCAAGATTACCGTAAAATCCCTGCAAATACAGTTACTACTGGCACCTAGCACGGCGGAAAACTTGACGCCAATAATGGATTTAGCAAGAAATTTCGTAAACGCAGAAACCTCAACGTGAAAACAGGTTTGTAAATAAAATAAAGAACCTTGTCATGAATTCATGGATGACTCAATGTGAAAAGTCGTGGGGTAGCAAATAAATTTTGTAAACGCAGAAAACTCAATGCGAATACGGCTTTGTGAATAAAAAGGAAGGAATTTGGCCATGAATCCACAGAAAACTCAATGTGAATACGACTTTGTAAATAAAAAGAAGGAATCTGGCCCCGAATTTCACGGAGAACTCAACGTGAAAAGCCGTGAGGTAGCAAATGAATTTTGTATATGCGGTCATCTCAATGCGAATACAGCTTTGTGAATAAATAAAAAAAGAATCTGGCCACGAATCCACAGAAACTCAATGTGAAAACACGTGGTCCATGCAGTTGATAAAGTAAAATGTATGTCTGGGGTCTCCCCTTTTTTTCTTTTTATCGTCTTAAGGACGAAGATGAAAAGGGGAGAAAATTTATTTTTCCTTTATTTTTTCTTTACCAATGCAAATCTTTGGTCTATCTTACCCTTTCAACCTAGCTATGCTCAGAATTCGTATCTTAAACTCTAGCTCATATACATTAAAGGGACAAGGAAGATCCAGAATAAAAATTTCTCACCGCTGTCTAATCTACTGCCTCTGCACAACCCCCTAACATATACCTCCTTTCACTCTAGCTATCTCTCGCAAACCTAAGACCTTCCAATTCCGCCAATTTAAATCCCTGGAGAATTAGGCCTGCACACGGGTCGGCTAGACAGAAGGATGAATCACACAAGAATTTCAAGGCCCTTGTTTGTAAAGCAATAAGAATTTGCCCTTATTATTCCTCTCTGCACAGAAAATATAAATGCTTACCATTGATTTTCCTTATTCTGACGTTAAGAACATACGCTAACGCTTTGTTTTTCTTTTTTCTTTTTTTTTTCTTATTGACTCTTCTGTTCTTTTGTTCATAAACAGCAATGGATAGGGCTCTAGTAGACACATGGCCAGGGATTTAATTCTCTCCTGTTTAGACCTGCAAACGACCACGAGAGAGAGAGAGAGAGAGAGAGAGAGAGAGAGAGAGAGAGAGAGAGAGAGAGCTCAGACAATGAACAGTGCATTGATTCATGTTATAAACTTAAAAAAACAATGAAATATCTTTACAACACGAGATGTGTCCATTTAAGCTTGCAATTCACGAAATATGGCATATATTTTCGTTTTGAATTTTTCTCCCTTAAATAGTACCTCTATACTTTATGCAATGGCACATAAAAAAGAAGCTAAGGTTAAAATTTCTCTCTCTCTCTCTTCTACTAGCATACACGTGGTCTATCTTCCTATCGCTACAATGGCAGTCAGATTTTATACCCCTAACTAGAATACCTAGTTCTACACAAATAACTAAAAAATAAAATTTACTTTTTTCCTGTTGTGGAGAAGTAGGAAACCTTGTTTTCGCTTGCTCATAAAAATATTAAAAGAATTCAGATTCGTTTCTTTCGTGATACCAGCTTAACAATTGCTACGGCTGAAAATGAAAATTATTTTCTCACGATCCTGGAATAATTTAACACTTAAAAAAATGGCCTTGAATGGAGAGATGAGAGATCACAACAAAAAAAGAAAAAAAAAAAAAACTATGGCAGGAGGCCGATATTACTGAGAAAGGAGGAATTTAAATAAAAGCTGGACTTTAGTTTAAAATGCACTAT
>NC_087203.1:38264702-38267202 GCF_015104395.2 Macrobrachium nipponense
GGCCAAAGATATTGCCAAGAGATTATGTTTAATGTATCCATGGCTACTCACGAACGATGGGAGATGAATGCGCTGATCATTTGGGTGGATGGGGGGTTAGCCAGGGGGAGTGGGGCAGTCACTCGCCGTGGGGAGTTGACTGGCACTTGCGGTGGAAATGACCCTGGTTGGAGTGTCAGTAAGTTAACCCCTGGGGGTGGTTGATCCCGGATTAGTCTGTATCTTGAGACTAATATATTAGGACCGAAATTCTTCCGCCTTTAAGAACGTCGAGGTGTTGAAATAGCAGGTAATCCTGTAAGCCAACTTTATGTTTTATCCTGCATGGGAGTTCGTGAGAGATGATGGGTCAGAGCCAGTGAGAAAAACTTGACTCTCTCCACTATGGCATCTAGCCGTCACCGATGAGCGCAGATTTGTGAATACTACGTGCATCTCTTCTCAGGTGTCGGGCGAGGTGAAACACGAAATGTTGGGCTGCCGGTCCGGCGGCCAAACGGGAGGCTCTTCTCTTCTTTCTGCTTGTTTGTATCTGCCAGCCGCCAGACCCCTCATGATCAGTTTCATCTGCATCTACGATGGGGGTTGGGGGGGAGAGATAGGGTGGGGAGGATTACGAGGATTACGAGGGCTAGTAATCATCACCGGAGATATATCTTCCACCGGAGGTACTGGGGAGGGAGAAACGGTTGGGGGATCACAGTCCCCTCGGAACGGGGCACTTCCGTGTTGCTGGGAGGCGAGGAAAAACTGGATGCTGCATTCGTAGTAGTCTGGTGGCTATCAGTGCGATTGTCTATCGATCCCTTGCACTCCTTTGATCGCATCCCAGATCCGTGTGAGATTATTTGTTTCCACAGTTTTAAGACTGTCTAGGGATTCCTGTAGTCCTTTGATCACGTCCCAGATTCTTGATAATTTATCATTTGTCTCCTCAATTTTTTCTGAGTTTTTTTCCAATTATATCTGAGAGATTTTGACTTTTGCTGTTTTGAAGGCATTTTCTGCCGTGTGGTACACCGCAGGTAGGCTTAGGTCAGCAGGGCCCTTTGGTGGCAGGTTGTAAGGGTCATCGGCGTAGATTTCCACCGAGGCAGGTCCTTAGCCACTTAGTGAATACGATATTTTTTTTGTGAGAGGACAAGTTCTTCGCGGATCACTCCTTGAGAATGCTCTCTGGTATCAGATCTTTGCATTTCGTATATGCAACGTTGATTTCCTCATCGGAGAAGGCATCACTGACGATTGTATAGCGGACTCGACGACGAACGGTTCGATTTGTATTGCATATAAAAAAGACAATTGTTCGCGAGTACGGAAACTTGTGTGTGTGGGGCACAGGCACGGTAGGTGCCAGGGTCACTTGCGCAACGGTTGGAGGTTGGTCGGGTGACATTTTTGCGGTAAGGGAGGGGTCAAGCACTAACACATACACTGCATTCTTTTACCCATTTCCCAGGACCAATAGGCCTCGAGTAGCGTGATTTGAAAGATTTCTAAGGCACTGATTGGAGCAGAAAGAATATTAGAATTTCTGCCGTTGCACAACACTCTCCGGCTTACACGCCGGGTATTACGTGGAGACACTATTAACACATTGCTTACTATAAGAGGTATAAGCATTTGGAAAATCAACCTGATTCTTTCGTAAATATTATTATACAAAGTGGTGCCATAGCACTGATCATCGAGATCATATTATGAAATCTCATGACCCTTGTTTACAATCATTCTGCTCCAGATACTGAATATCAAAAGAGACTTGAACTTTACTGACTACGGGACACTAAGAAATTTTCTTCCTTTAAGGTTCTTTGGTTTTGCCAATTTCGAAGCTAACTTCGAAATGTCGAGGTTTTGCGAGGCCAAAGTTCCCAGAAGAATACTGAAATACGAGCAATAAAACAATCAACCTTCCGCAGTGAGTATTCCGTTAGTTTACCACAAAAATAAAGACCATAAATCCCTTACTGGTTATCATTCAGTTGGATCCAAATGACATACCAGTTCGTATTATCAAGGATCGCCAAGGATGGATTTGGTCTCAACGAATTCTCAATATTTGAAGATGATTTCGTTAAAATTCCTTTGTCTATAAAACGACAACTTTTAAAAGATTAATCTTATCTACGTCACCGATCCCACAGTTGTCCTTAATCCCATATTCCTTAATTCTCTCTCTCTCTCTCTCTCTCTCTCTCTCTCTCTCTCTCTCTCTCTCTCTCTCTCTCTCTCTCTCTCTCTCTCGTTGGATTTAAAAACATTTATGTTCCGAAAAACTAATTGATTAATTTCCGCATTCGTGTTTTTCTAATTTCTTCACAAGTTTGACTCTGCCATTCAATACCCTCAAATATTTCTGTATTTCATCATTTAATGTATAGACACTATAAAAACAAAACTTTCTGCATCTTCACGAATATTCATACAACACTGTTTCATTTCAAAGTATACTTAGTTTTAAACAATGCTTTCTTTATAGCAACTTCAACAGACACGT
>NC_087203.1:38274702-38312202 GCF_015104395.2 Macrobrachium nipponense
TTTGTAAGGGTAAATGAATAGAAATATTGCTAGTAGTTTTCGAAGCTTTGGTGTATACTTAGTCAGAGCTGCTTCAGTATTTCCAAAATGCTTTCTGATTATCGTTTTTCGAATCCCTCGCAGTCTCTTCCTCGCTCCATCTTCTACCCTTCGTTCACCACACTCCATTTGTTTTCGGAAACAGATAATTTCTACAAGTTCAAATAACAATAGAATCCTACGAGAGGGAACCATACGGTTCTTTGAGAAGGGTTAGCGTGGGGAGGGGGGTTGGCGGTGGGGAATAAAGCAAGTGAAACTGGTTAGAAGGAGAGTTGTGTTCATATATCATCAATAAAAACGAAATGTTCATTCTAGTGGCCGGAAATTGAAGGTGGCCGATAAGTTCTTTTCCATCGGTATTTTGCCTTTTTGTCTCTGTAAAAGTGATTTGGTTTTTCACATTTAGGTAAAAGGAAAAGCAAGTCATTCTCCACGCAAAAACATATGACTATGACTGACCGTATCCACCAGGCGTTTTGAATGCACACGTGCAAATGCACTCACGCTCGTGCACACAATTGACTTGAACCTCATTTTTAGAGACCTTTTTTACACCAATTATTCGAATTCTCCGAATATTCCTCTATAAATTCACAATACTAGACCCTCCACATATATTGTCCCAATGTGATCAATTCCAGTTATTTTTCCTTCCTCTGAAGCCTCATTTCTTATTCATTTAGCTCATTTTGCATTTTTCTTTCGTCCCCAATAACCAGGTTACCATAAGTGTTGAAGGAGCTGTAATTAAAAGCTTAGGGAAGAACGGTAGATTGTATCTGTAGGGAGGCACCGAGTTATGACAAACGGCCATTGTAAGGCCAGTGGGAAATTAGGATTAGGGTCCGGCAAGGATCAGAATATGATCTCGATGATCAATGCTATGACATCACTTTGAATAATATCATCTTACAAAAGAATCAGGTTGCTTTTCCAAATGCGCACCTCGCTTCATGGCTCAGTGGTGAAAAGTCACTGTGCATCATTGTTTCTAAACCAGGCACCAGTGTGAATCCCACTGGTGGAGAAGCATTGATCCATTATGATTCCACCTATGCTTTTTCCTAGGTATAGTGAGTTGGATATTAAATGATTCTTGTGGTTTGATATTTGATATATATATATATATATATATATATATATATATATATATATATATATATATATATAGTAGTATTGTTTTTACGAAGTGCAGTATCTGGTTACCTTGCATCAAATATTACCTCACCAAAAGCCAACACCTGAACCCCTCATAACACGTTTAAACGACTGAATACACTAAAGGCAACAGTGATCCCTTAACACTTACCAGTATTGCAGAAAATCAGACTAAGTTCATCAAACAGGTGTGAGGTAATCTTGTAGTAATTAAATTAATCAAAGGCATCACTCCATCAACAACTTTCAAAACTCTAAGTATTTCCCTGATTTCAGAAGTCTAAGTACTTCCCTGGTTCTAAGTCACTTCAAGAAAATTGAAGGAAAGCAAATCAATTACCACTCTATGTTTCTACCTATCATAAATATAGTCATAATTATATATACTTATACTGGTGTAAGATAAAGAAAACACTTATACAAATTTTAAATACAAAAATTTATTATTAAATTCAAAATTTATAAGTGAAATTCACAATATTCAGGGAAAATTACTGTTACTTGAAAACAAAGTAAAGTTTAATTAATTCTGAATCTCAAATTAAGTAAAATGAAATCAAAACTTAATTTATCATAAAATTCAAGAAAATTAATTCAATAAAAATTCAAAAGTGTTAGGCAATAATTGAAAATTTGAAATTAATTCACAAGTGCTAAACAAACAATAAAACTTGAAAAAGAATTCTAAGTAAATGCAAATCAATTCACAAGTGTTAAATTTAATTAAATGTGCAATGATAAAGCAATGAAAATAACTAAGTCAATTAAATGGTGAATGTAAATGAAAGTATAAAAACAAAAAGACACACTTCAATAAGAAAAATGAATAAGTGCACAAACAATGGAACAGACACAAACACACACAAAAAAATATCAGCAATGTGTAAAAGTGTAAATCTTTTTTCATTCAAAATACTGTAGCCAACAGTTTTTACCAAACCTCGTAACAGACAACAGTTCCTATCAATTATTGTTCACAATTCCTATACCGTTAAACACAATCCTCCTTTCCGTTATTAGTTTAAACACACTCCCTCCTATCCATTATTAGTTGCAACTAATAAAAATATAACACACTTTACCTTTTTTGGTACTATACCACTTCTTTCTTTCTCTTGTATATTACACTTTCACAAAAAAACCAGGCGCCGTTACGAAAATGTTTGTTCAGATTCCACAAAAGAAATTAAATAAACTAAATAAATTCTAAGAAATATCAAATATAGAATTCTCACAAGTTATGAGTGACCAAATTTACGTTACGTTAATTTAATCTCGATTGATTGAGAGAGAGAGAGAGAGAGAGAGAGAGAGAGGAGAGAGGGAGATCTAACTGCCTCGAGGTCTTAGATCGAATGAAAATCTCTTTCCTTTATGGAAATGACAGAGCAGATGTCTCAAAAACGTTCTAGGCACGAAAGCTTCTCGAAAGTTCTGAAATCTGACGCAATCTTACACACATAATGTGCAACATCCACGTGGGACTTGGCAAATACATACACGTACAAGACAAGACTGCTCAACAGATACGTACCCGATTGAAACGGAGGGTAAACGATAATTAAGATTGACATGTTTTTGATGACAACGAGCTCGCTATCAAACGCGCTGACAGAGCAGGGAAGCAAACGGATCTCGCAGACTCCAATCTTAAAGTGCTGACATAAAAGTTATACATTTGCAGCTTTGAAAAGACAAGGATCTCTCTCTTTACGTTATATATATTTCTTTTACAAGACGTTAATGCGAATCTGAACACACATTTTAAAACATCCTATTTCTAAGCTATCTAGGAATCTGAAAAAAAATGTTGCACAATCTACATGACATTTCAAAGAGGGGAAAACATGCATTTTGAAAGTAGGCAATATATAATATGTATGTATGTATGTATGTATGTATGTTTGTGTGTTTGTTTGATTTTAAATCACGAGGAGATAAATAAAACATGATGATTATTCGAACAAAGTTACAGCCACGAAGGAATATTGAAACACTGGAGATGCTAAGTACTTTTTCGTCTTAATACCAGTTGCTATGACCATTTCTTGGTAATTAGACAAAAGTACTTAGCATCTCCAGTTTTCCAATTTTCCCTTGTTACATATTAACTCCTAAAAAAAAATTTTTACATGGTACAAAATCCAGATTTTATCGTACTTTTTGTGTTAATCTTTCCTTGCCCGATGTGAAAATATTGGAAGATATATATTGATGTTTTCACTATAACTTGAAAAGAAGTTATACCCGACTTGGTGCATCTGCCCCGGCTGGGATTCGAACCTTGGCCTTTGGTTTAGAGACGGTGATGAACCGTTGACATGACCACTCAACTGTCAAGAGAATACTAAGCCACAAATACCACATAACATTAACAACACTATACCATGGGAATAAATTAGTAACAGTTTGAAGAATGATTGTGTTTTAAAAGCACACTGTCCAGCAGACATGCATGCATTATGTGGCATTGTAAATCGTCACAGAATCCCTATTGTTGCATACAATATTAAATATACAAATAAAAGAAAAATTTGATA
Organism: Macrobrachium nipponense; assembly: GCF_015104395.2. Lineage (NCBI taxonomy): Eukaryota > Metazoa > Arthropoda > Malacostraca > Decapoda > Palaemonidae > Macrobrachium > Macrobrachium nipponense. Next base: position 38,278,443 of record NC_087203.1, read on the forward strand.
ATTCTAGCGGCTTAACCACTTTCACTTATTTACATGCCCCAAATGGCAGAATGGAAAAAATATATATTTGGATCTCTGTAAAAAAGAAAGCAACTAATGTTTATTTCACATGAAGTGTTTTCCCCCATTGACAATGTTTCAGATTTAACTCGTCTTTTTATATGTTTACGTAAGCTCCAGATGTTCAGGTTTTTAAAGTTTACAGAGAATACATCTTCAGGGATATTACAAAAATCTTATCTTTAAAGTGAGGTACTATATTCCACTCTCCACACTGATTTTTTTTTCTTTTTTTGTCATGTCCATTTTAAGTAAGACGACTAAATACCCCCAATATTCTTCTTATGTTGGGAAGTAATTCTTTTTGAAAGATTAGACCTCTAGATGGTTAAAGATTTGCTTCACAGGTATTTTAGCGTAATTTACAAATTTTTTGCCCCAATTTGTACATTACGCTGTTAAGCAAAGCATATTACTGCCTGCATATTGTATAGAGTTTGTGGCCGTTGACGCAAGAACTATATAAGAAATCATCGTAGTAAAGACAGCCATAGTTCTCCTTTAGTCCTCCGTCAGGTTGGCCTGGATACCAGTGACCACTAAACATATCTACTTTTCTTCCATCTGTCCAGACCCATCTGAAAAGAGTAAAGGAAGAAATTCCTCAGCAGTCATTACACAAGCAGTCATTTCACTTCATCTTCCGGTGTTATATTTAGCTTTCCCAAAATTATAATGAGCACAGAAGCCTTAAAGTGAATGATAGCATTATACAACCACAGTTTCAAATAAAGTATTTTCGCAAGACTATCTAACATTCAAGATCGTTAGAAAAAGGTGAATTCAGCCAACAAAGTTTCCTCTTTCTATAAGATTCCAAGTGAATAGTCACCTATATCATAGATTCCTAGAAGTCTAAGTATGCAAATCATGAAAGGAAATTCTCAAGATTGTCAACTCTGCGTTTCTGCTTGTGTCGCATTAATTAAAAGAATTCTGAAAAGAATCTCAAGAGTTGAAGGGATTTCTAATCTTTCAGATTAACAAAACTTTTAAAAGCAAAATATTAGGATTCTATAACTCACGCCAAGAAATAAATGGTTTGCCTGTAAGCAAGTTATTTTTCGGACTAAAATTCGCATGCACATAGTTACTGTAAACTGTCCATTGGCAACACCTAAACAGGAAAGCAAATGGCCCAATCCTATCGCAGGACAAAACACAACCAGATCACAAATCCGGAATCAACTACAGTAATCATGAACTGTACTTACACGTCTTCTATATCTTCGTCTGTGCAACCAATATGGAATCCTTCGTGTAACCAATCTGAGAAAAAACATGATGATTGCTCACATTAGACAGTGATAAAAATTAACTTACCTATAACTGCAGGTATATGTATATATATATATATATATATATATTATATATATCTATATATATATATATATATATATGATCTTGAAGCACAGCTGATCGTGAACAGAAATAAATATGTATATATAGCGATCTTGAAGCACAGCTGGTCGTGAACAGAAAGCAAGACTTACTTTATCACTTTTCAAAATGACTCTCGGATTAGGGTCCCCAAAAAGAATGCGAAAAGAAAAGCAATTGGTCTAATTTCAGTCACATGTTTGCATGGCGGTCTACCCTTGAACTAGGTTTTGACTGGAATCCCTCGCCAAGTATGAAAAGTTATGATGTTAATGTAAGAGTGACAGACTCGTCGAGATACGTCTTAAACACAAACTGATGTCACACAAATGCAGAGAGACAAACGCGGTAGAAAACTATACTGGTCCATTTCGTCTTTTAGATATTGCCCTTCCCAAAATATGACAGAAATTAGTATGGGGAAATGAAACCCCTAATAATATTTATTGAAATTCTAAGTCATATGCACACATTTGTGTGTAATATATATATATGTAAGTACAAAAGGCCCAATAAAACACACTGGTTTAAAGCTAAGGATTATATTTCGGTGGACTGTCTCCCACCCTTATAAAATAGTGATAAGGGTGGGAGGCAGTCCACCAAATGTAGTCCTTAGCTTTAAACCAGATGTATCCTGTTTTAACAGAAGAATCTATTTACATGCATGTATATATATATATATATATATATATATATATATATATATATATATATACTCGTATATATATATATATATATATATATATATATATATATATATATATATATTAGATTAAAGTAAATTAATAATTTGTTAATTATAATTTGTTAATAGTTGTCCAACCTTTTGATCTTATTTTAGGTTAAGTTTTTTTTTAACAAGTTAGTATCGTTTATTAGTTCGATGAACTCTGTAAGGGAGTCATATGACTTCGCAGTTTTGCTTTGTTTACCGCCTTCTCCCCCGGTATTAGTGAACCATTGAAGTGTCGTATTAACGATCGTTGTTTTTCTCTCCTATGAGCTGTGTTGACTCGAGTGGAAGGCTTGATCGTAAGGGTGGTGATTCGTGACAGAGTTAGTTCGAGTTCCTCCTCACAGCCTGACGCTTTGCCCCTTTATTTATGGTCACTTATGCAGTTTTGTATGGAGATTTGGATCACGGCTTCTTCAATCCTTCGTGCTGTCGTGTGGTCGCTGGTGTCTGTCACCCGCGGCATTCGTCAGCCACGCCCCTTCCCTCGTTCTTCGGAAGGATTCCGAACGAGTTGCCCGTATCTACTGAGAACGGCGCTGTTTTTGTGGCGTGCGAGAACCGTTGACGTCCCGGATTCTCGGAGGCTACCACCCTCGGTGTTCCCGTGGTATTTTGGGTTGCCTGCAGGCATTGCACCTTGACTCGGTTGACCTCTGCATCAGCGTCAGTGAGTTCTTGGAACTCGTGGAGACAAGTAGGGCGGCTTTCTACAGGTATGAGATGTTTTATAGCTATTTAAGACGATCGTGAATCGCTGAGTACCTGTAGATTTGCACGCCCCTGTTTGCAGTACGGTCTTCTGGACCTTGTATGGCCTGAAGAGACAGTCTACTAAGCCTCTTGTGGTTGAACAGTTTGTAAGATTATTTCATAATTTATTGTTTATCTACTTATTATAATTATTCTTAATATAAGTTTTTGAGTATAATTTAGTCTGATGTGTTAGGTAGGAGTATTATTAAGTTTCCCTCTTATTTTCTCTTGCTTCCTTCTGCCTAATTTTTTCTATTTTCTTAGGTTAGTTTTGTCTGGCCAGCTATTTGGAAGGTACCTACCTGAAGATATATTTAAAAATATCCTATTTCTTGGTTTTAGGGTTTAGTTTAGTTAGTAGGTGATCTTTTAAAGATCTTAAGGTTGGTTTTTCCCTTGACATATATATTAATTTTGGATTATTAATTTTGCCAACCGTGACTTTTTCTGGTGTAAATAAATATTGTAACTTTTGTTGAGTGTTTGTTCTATTGTTCCTAAGTTGCTGTGTTACATTTGTACTGACCGCAAATTCCTGAGTAGAGACAAGAACCCTTGAAATTACGGCCGTAAATCAAGGTCGTAACAATATATATCATACATACATACATATACATACATACATACATACATACATACATATATACTAGTTGATCAACCTGGCGTTGCCCGGGAAATCTCTGATACAACCAATAAATCTCTCTCTCTCTCTCTCTCTCTCTCTCTCTCTCTCTCATTCTTGTTAAGATAGTTGCTTCTCACCCCACCCTCCTATTTTTGTTGAACTTGGACTTCAAGGGTTGTTTTCGGTTATTTTTACATGTCTCCCTTCACACCCCCCTTTCCTATCAGGGCTAAACTTGGACTTGAAGGCCAATGGGAATGTCACTATTCATCTCAGTGACCTCGAGAGCTATGGATTAGACGCAAAAACCTTTCGTTTTAGATTAATACATTTCACCCACTTTCTCACCCCTTCCCTATTTAACTTGGACCTAATGGGTATTGAAAGGTCACTATTCTTTTCAGTGACCTAAAAGGTATTGAAAGGTCACTATTCTTTTCAGTGACCTCAAACCCTACGGATTAGACACAAATATCTGTCTTTTAGTTATTTTTACATTTCACATCCAACTCAACCCCCTCCCAATCAGGGCTGAATTTAGACTTAAGGGCATCAGGAGTATCACTATTCATCTCAGCAACCTTGAAAACTATGGAGTAGATGCTAATATCTTTTCTTTATGGTTATTTTTACATTTCACCCCCTACTCTCCCCCTTTTCACACACCCTCATAATTGGGGATGAACTGGGACATATAGGTCGTGGGAGTGTCACTATTCTTCTCAGCGACCTCAAAAACCTTTGGATTAGACACTAATATATGTCGTTTGGTTATTTTTACATTTCACTCCCTTCCCCACTTTTCTCAGCCCGCTCCCATCGGGCTAAACTTGGACTGAAAGGGCATTTGGACGGTCACTATTCATCTCAGTGACCTCGAAAGCTATGCATTAGACACTAATATTTGTCATTTTCTGTAATGTGTACATTTCCCCCTTTCCTACACTTCCCCCCCTTGGTGCCAGTGATGTCTTAACCCCACAGTGTTCATTCCCAGATGGTAAATTGTATGTTTATAAAGTTTGGTTGAAATTGCTTAATGTGTTTCAAAGTGTATGTGGAACACACACACACACACACATACATACATTTATATATATATATATATGTATTGTGTTTAATGGGTGCGCATAATCAGCGATCTCGAAGGTGGGAGGTATATGACGTAGGCATCTGCTAATTCAGCACCATTAGTACAGTCACCCTTGGATACATTAAGTGTCAGCGGCACATCGGGCGTGTGGAACTTTCCATCACTGTTCAGGATCGAAGCTTCTAGAACCTTTTGCCCGGTTTTAGTCGGATTTCTAGGTGTAATGTCCAAAAAGAAGTGTTTTCGATTGTATATTGTGAGGAGGGGGGATTCCTATCTGCTGGAAGGGTAAAGTGTTTAACGCAGGACATTGATTGTCTTTGCAGTGAATATTTCTTGATCATCCCTAACGTTGGTGATGTGTAATTTTGTGTCATATGAACTGAATGAGTTCTGATTTTCAATTACAGATGTTTCGGGTGGAAACCATAGTCAGTCTTGGCATTCAGCCACCTAAAATGAACAGGTGACAAAAGAAACATAATTGCAATGGAGACCAACAGTGTTTGGGAGTTGAAATAGCGAATAATCCCATTTGAAGTTATGGTCTCTCTTAAGATGTTTTAGCATTGCCTTTATTTACCATGTTTTTAACTTGTTATATGTTAGAGTCACAAAATAAACTATTTTTGTAGAACACGGTTTAATTTACATTCATTAGTTTCCCAGGGGAGAGAGAGAGAGAGGCGAAGTGCGGCCACGTCTATTATTGCTTGGAAAGGTAAGCGAAAATATCTGTTATTTCTTTATAACATATATATATATACATATATACATATATGGTGTGTGTGTGTTGTGTGGTGTGTGTGTATATATATATATATATATATATATATATATATATATATATTGAAAAAATTTTACTACTTAAATTTCTTCTCTGTCTAGTTTTACAATTATAAATATATACTATATCTATATATAATATATACTTATAATACTATATATATATATATATATATATATAATATATGGGGTATAGGATGGGGAGAGGAAACCCCCCCAAATAATTGTTCTTTAATAGCTTTAGAATATTTCATCTTCAAATACTACAAAAGAAGCCAATTGCAAAAATTAAAGTGAAGAGACAAAATACAAGAAGAGAGACAGTGAGGCACATAATAGGAAAGAGAGGAGTGGAGCAACGATAGTGTTGTGATATATCATTTGTTTTGCGTCTCCAGTTGCGGTAAAAACTTCCTGATTTTAAGATGTTGGGAATAATCAAGCCACATACTCTATTTATTATTATTATCTCTACCAGCAACTTTCTGAGAACTCTTTCTTATCATGGACAACCATCAACTTAAATACTATCAGCAGCAAGGAAGATTCTTCAAAGTGGTTCTGTGAATCTAAATCAGTATTTTTAATAATCCAACTCATCGTCCACCATCACTTAGATACTACCGATAGCAAAAAAAGCTTTTTAGCTAACTTTAAACCGAATCAAAGAATTCAAAGTAATCTATTCCCGTTTCCCATGCTACAAAATCACTAGATACTGCCTCTAAAAACAAGGACTTCACATCCGTCTGTATTTCTCAAAGGTTTAGGGGTCAAATGCACAACTTACATATGACCAACAGCAACGAATCTGCTCATTTCTCAACGTTTTAAGAATCAAACTCCTCCTCTTCCATCAGAGATGAATGAACTAGCGACTAAGACTGCATTAATTTGGGAATTTCTTTGCATTTTAAGAATCGAACTCAACCTAAACATTTAGTTAGCTACCACTACAGTCATCAAATGCTGCCTTAGTCTGTGAATTTGTTAATATTGTAAGTATCAAATTCCTCCTTGGATATTGCGATTTGCATCGAAGACTACGTTCATCTGTGAGTTTCACACCTTTTAGACTCAAACTCATCTTACACCATCACTTATGGCGCCATCTTTAGCTACCGAAGCAACTTACATTATTCTATGAATTTATCAGTGTTTTAGTCATATAAATAAACAGCACTAACAACAAACGCTCTTCTCATTAAAATTGTCTTTCAAAAACTTTACGAATCAAGCTTGTTTCACACCATCAATTATGATGCCACAATGCGACAAAAACTTTGCATTAATCTGTAAACATCTTAAGACTCACTCATTATGTACTATATTTTTTTATGGCCGAATCACTGATCCCAAAATTTCTGTCAGTTCGGGACAGATGAATATGCTGCAACTCCCCATATGACAATCAATACATTTTTTTCGTACTTGTATCAGGAACACTTAACAAACAGGTACTGCAGCTCAAAGTGACTACACCATACATACCCACACTGGGACAGAATAAGTCAGTTCTTGGGAGCAACGTAGCTTCTTTCTTGTTTATGTGAACGTGTTCCAATCAAATGTATATTTATACTTAACAATTCGGTTACTCAGAATGGAAGAGGAACTTAAGACAAAGCATTTCTTTAGAAAGTGTGATAAAAGACATAAACTGAAGGGGTGGTGGGGTCCAAACACGAGCGAGGTGCCACTGCGATCTCAGGTTACTTCGAATGCAAAAGCCAACCTAAAAGCTGTCAATCAATCAGCTTCCATCGATAGTATTTCAAACTTAAATTTTTGTTAAACAGAAAGATTAAAATACATGATTGAAGAAGACAATGGACTGTATGATTTTTGGGATAATTATGAGTCACAACAAGGAAGAAGGGAGAGAAGGGAGAGCATTCCATTTCCATAAATGGTTACTTATTATGATCTCAAAGTTGGATTTGGACAATATTTGCATTAGTAATCCGACACCAGTTACATCATTCACATAAAATATACCTTTCTCATTCTGAAATAAATCTTCATGCATTTTTTATGATAGTAAAATTATTTAATGCTTAAATTTAACGACATATGTAGAATTAATAGACGAAATTAAAAAGAAACCATTTCACGATCAAACAGAATAAAATTAAATTAAATTAACGACATTTGGTGTCTAAGATGAGAATGTTGTTGTAGAAAGAACTATTGACGGAAAGATAATACCAGAAGAAACAGTGAGTGTAATCACGGCCATCATCACCAGTATCATTAGAAGTATCAAGAGGCACTCACGTGGATGTTGGCGAATGTAAGTAATGACTTGCCAGTGTATATCTTCATCATCTAATTGAGCCAGATCAGCCGATATTGATTTGCAGTAACTTTCGGCCGTGTGCCACTCTCTCTTCATATCCATTGCAAACTTTAAGCACGTCTCCATCATCATTTCTCCGATGTAGAATGGTACAAAGCCTTGTGGGCACACTGTAGGTTAAGTAAATCAATCATTACATTTCGTTTTTTTTTTTTTTAAGATAAAATTGTTTAGATAATGTATCTTCCTCAGTAAACACTTCACAGCAGGCTTGTGTGCAATCAAAGTAGCTATCAAAATTATAAGGCAAGTATCATTCAATATAGTTGTGATTTTTAGCGACTCAAGAGGCGCTATATAGAAGATGTTCAAGGTTACTATCCCAAAAATAATAATGTACAGCAAATTAAATTTGAACTCCACAAACCGTATAATAATGGAAAAGATATTGAAATATGCTGGATCCCTGCTCATGTAGGGATTAAAGGGAACGAAGAAGCTGATAAAGCAGCTAAAGAAGCAGTCCACAAGACGAGAGCAAATGTAAAAATCCCAATCAGTGATTACGTAAGAGATAAAATCAATCATTGTAAATAATTGGCAAAATATTTGCAATGCGGAACCTATAATTAATAAATTGAAACATAAAATCCTGTGTTGGAAAATGGAGCTCATCATATCACATAGACAGACACTTGTAATTCTAACGCGTCTTCGAATACCCCATACTCGTTTGACACATGGGCACTTCATTAATGAACAGCCCACATGGCCCTCCTCCTAAATGCTCAGAATGCAATGATTTGATAAAGGTCAAACGTTTTGTGTGACTGTCCAAAATACAACCAGCAACGGTTATCGACCTTCGGAAGTAAATCAATAGGGGAAACTTTGTCAGAATCTATCATAAGGCAGTGTAATGCAATAGACAAAATATAAAATCAAATAGGTAAATAATGAAGATACAAAAGCCCATAGGGCATTTTATGATTTTAGAAAATCAAATATTTGTATCTAATTTTAATAGTTTTTTTATGTATGGAAAAAGCAAATGTATATAATGTGTATTTGTGCTTCAGTGTAAATGCATATAATTTACACAGACTCTTTTAAATTTAATATTAGTTCATCATCACGCAAAAATGACCTATTTGGTTCAGTTCTAGGCCTATGTCCTAGACCTGGTATTTCACCCCAATCCTTCGGGGCAACAATGTCAATAATAATAATAATGATAATAATAATAAACACTGAACCCTGAATAAGATAGCAAAATGTACACAAGTGCAGGGCTTAAGCTCAGTGATTCTTGACATTGATGAATTATAAGGTTTTCACTGATGATAAACTGAACTCAAAGAGGCTCTACTCTGATTTTTGTTGTGGTCAAAAGACACATGCAAGCATTAGGCTGTATTCAGATTTGACCCTTGAACTGATCTGTGGCTGAAGACGGTTGTCACAAGCCTGAAAAAAATGATCTAGTGTGAAAATCAGTATTCTGAAAAAATATTGATGATTGTCATAAATTATTAATAATTCGGCAGTGAAATACGATTTTGTTCGAAACTTTTTATCAAGATTATTCTCATCATAATGTATATGATTTCTTTAACTAAAGCCCATTTATCAGGGAGTATGAAATAGTAGATCTCATTGTTATTACCAAAATTAACGAATTGCCTTCAGAATCTAGATACGGGAGCTTAACGTAACTATTTTTTTTTTATGGCAAACAATTTTCATTAGCCCTACCACTGCGAGATGTCTGTCTCCTTTATTTCAGCCATGCCACTTGGACCAACTGGTATTGAGAGAACCTCTGTTTCAATAGCAACACTTTTTACGGTAACAAATTATAATAACTAAGTAGGCGAAGTTCCTGGCAAGTAATGGGAAGTAAGTAAGCGAAGGTCATAACAAATTTTAACTAAGTAGGCAAAGGATATGGCAAATTATGTGAAATTTGCAACAGAGACTAGTTGAAGTATGCTTATGGCATTTAGATGGGGTTGGTAAAGCCATTATTTTAACATAATGTGAAAATATTGTCATATATATATATATATATATATATCATATATATATGTGTGTGTGTGTGTGTGTGTATTTGTATACAAACGTATTACTCACTTGCTTGTCCCTCGTGTATATGGAGAAAAACTGCAATAGAAAATAAATTACTGTTATTATAAAAAATGACATAGGAAGCTGATAAACACCGTCAAGAGAAGAGATTTCTTCTATATAAAAATGACAGTGAAATATAAACAATCAAATAATAACATAAATTCGGGTTTGCATCCACCAAAAGCGAAGGAAATTTAGATTAAACAGGGAGATCGATATGGGCTGGCGTCACACCATTCGATTGTAACAACTTTACAAGTAGTCCTTACTTGAATCTATGAACACAATTACACGCAAAGAGTGACATCAACAATATATAAATGAAAAATCACTTACTCCCTAGAGCAAAGAGACACCAAAAGGCCTTCATCTTGGACAGAAATCTCAACTCTTTCCTCAATGTCAGTAAAGGTCTCGACTTCTGGGTGAAGACTGCGCAGTGCGATGCTCACGAGACCCCATTTATAAGAATGGTCGACGGGCCACTTATCAATGAAGTCCCGGGAATGGTGGACACAAATTTAGCTGCAGCGCGGGTTAAACAGAAAACGGGAATGGCGGCTTTCTTGGAAGAATCGCTGGGATTTATTCTGGTACCCCAATGGCGATGATCAATTTACATTCATAGACTATCCAGCCTTCAAGTGATACTCCACATGGTTTAATCTGCCTCTAAATATAAGCATAAAACAACATGAAATTATTTTTGGCTGCGAGAATTATTAGGTGGCTCTTTTACGGGTTTCCTGAGTTCTTTTTGGAGCAATTGTATTGTTGAAAGGGTAAGGAATGAAGTCACTTAATGGGGAGTTTCTGCCGTAATTCTTTACAAACTGTGCAAACTGATTTCATAGAAAACTCACATCTTTAAAAATCCCTCGGTTTCTGTAGGTTTAAAAAGTTTCGTAAAAGAAAATGATATATTTATGTATGTATGCATATATGTATGCAATGTATGTATGTATAAAGAAAATCCACGCATACTAAGCCACAAATTTATATTAATATAATTAAGAAGCAGTTCGTCACCTGTGGGATTCGAACTGCCACCTTGTTGAGAAACAAGTGACTATGACCGCTGAGCCATCAGAGATGTGTATGTTGTACATATGCCTCTCAAATTCAGGTGTTCGTTCTTGCAAGCGCTATCAACCCACCTCTTATCTTGATAGCTAATTGATAAACTGGTAACATGTGGTTGATTATGATTTTCATCTTATGTGGAATTACAAACCTAGCAACTTTGGTCTAGATTTTGTAAGGCAGTTCTGACTAAATTATTTCTTTTTCAAGAAGCGTGATGTTCACCTGGGGACGTTTGAAGGAAACAGCAATTTTTAATATTCTAATAATGAAAAATATGACAATAAAAATAAGTAAAAATAAAGAAATTTGAGACGTGGTGCGTAGGAGTGAGATAATGATGATGACTTAATATGATTATGAAAAGAATGTTTAAAAATCTTATTTACGGCTGACAAAACTAATGAGAAGACATGACATGTGAGGAAAGGATAATAAGAAAGTGGAGATGAAAGGAATTTAACATTATACTTAACGAATTATCTAAACAAAAAGACTGACGTGTACATGAAATTCAAGTAAATGCAATTTCTTTACGTTTTATGTTTAATCCTTTTTATATCGAATATGATTGCGGTGTTTTGCAAAACCGTAAATCGCATAGCAAAAACATACCTGAATACATATACACAGACTCACACACACATCTGTCTATCTATCTATAAGTATATATATATATATATATATATATATATATATATATAGATATATATATATATATATATATATATATATATATATATATATATATATATATAAAATATATATATATATACATATATATATATATATATATATATATATATATATATATATATATATATATATATATATCAAATACACCTTGAGATTTATATTCAGAAATTATAAGCCACAAATTTCGTTTAATATCCAGTACACTATACCTCTTGAATACTTGCCGATTGTTGCAAGTCATTCCCAAGGAGTAATGAATTGTCTATTGAACGAAATATGTGGCTTAATATTTGTGATAATAGAAAATATCCCACTGTAAATAAAAAAAAATCATAATCAACCACATGTTACCAGTTTATCAATTAGCTATCAAGATAAGAGGTGGGTTGAGAGCGCTTGCAAGAACGAAAACCTGAATTTGAGAGGCATATGTACAACATACACATCTCTGATGGCTCAGCGGTCATAGTCACTTGTTTCTCAACAAGGTGGCAGTTCGAATCCCACAGGTGACGAACTGCTTCTTAATTATAATTCCTCTTAAGTGGAAGTTATTCGCGAGGTATAAGGAAATGGATATTAATATAAATTTGTGGCTTAGTATGTGTGAATTTTCTTTATACATACATACATACATACATACATACATACACTGCATACATATTTGCATACATACATAAATATATCATTTTCTTTTACGAAACTTTTTAAAACGACAGAAACCGAGGGATTTTTAAAGATATGACTTTTCTATGAAATCAGTTTGCACAGTTTGTAAAGAATTACGGCAGAAACTCCCCATTAAGTGACTTCATTCCTTACCCTTTCAACAATACAATTGCTCCAAAAAGAACTCAGGAAACCCGTAAAAGAGCCACCTAATAATTCTCGCAGCCAAAAATAATTTCATGTTGTTTTATGCTTATATTTAGAGGCAGATTAAACCATGTGGAGTATCACTTGAAGGCTGGATAGTCTATGAATGTAAATTGATCATCGCCATTGGGGTACCAGAACGAACCCCAGCGATTCTTCCAAGAAAGCCGCCATTCCCGTTTTCTGTTTAACCCGCGCTGCAGCTGAATTTGTGTCCACAATTCCCGGTACTTCATTGATAAGAAGCCCGTCGCCCATTCATATAAATGGGGTCTCGTGAGCATCGCATTGCGCAGTCTTCATCCAGTAGTCGAGAACTTTACTGACCGTGAGGAAAGAGTTGAGATCCCGTCCAAGATGAAGGCATTTTGGTGTTTCTTTGCTCTAGGGAGTAAGTGATTTTTCCTTTATATACTGTTAACGCCACTCTTTGCGTGTAACTGTGTTCATAGATTCAATTAAGGACTACTTGTAAATTTCTTACAATCGAATGGTGTGACGCCAGCCCATATCGATCTCCCTGTTCAATCTAAATTTGCCTAGCTTTTGGTGGATGCAAACCGAATTTATGTATTTATTTGATTGTTTATATTTCACTGTCATTTTTATATAGAAGAAATCTCTTCTCCTGACGGTGTTTATCAGCTTTCTATGTCATTTTTGATAATAGCAGTAATTTATTTTCTATTGCAGTTTTTCTCCATATACACGAGGGACAAGCAAGTGAGTAATAAGTTTGTATACAAATACACACACACACACACATATATATGTATATATATATATATATATATATATATATATATATATATATATATATATATATATGACAATATTTTCACATTACGTTAAAATAATGGCTTTACCAACCCCATCTAAATGCCATAAGCATACTGCAACTAGTCTCTGTTGCAAATTTCACATAATTTGCCATATCCTTCGCCTACTTAGTTAAAATTTGTTATGACCTTCGCTTACTTACTTCCCATTACTTGCCAGGAACTTCGCCTACTTAGTTATTATAATTTGTTACCGTAAAAAGTGTTGCTAATGAAACAGAGGTTCTCTGAATATCAGTTGGTCCAAGTAGCATGGCTGAAATAAAGGAGACAGACATCTCGCAGTGGTAGGGCTAATGAAAATTGATTGCCATAAAAAAAAAAAATAGTTACGTTAAGCTCCCGTATCTAGATTCTGAAGGCAATTCGTTAATTTTGGTAATAACAATGAGATCTACTATTTCATACTCCCTGATAAATGGGCTTTAGTTAAAGAAATCATATACATTATGATGAGAATAATCTTGATAAAAAGTTTCGAACGAAATCGTATTTCACTGCCGAATTATTAATAATTTATGACAATCATCAGTATTTTTTCAGAATACTGATTTTCACACCAGATCATTTTTTCCGGCTTGTGACAACCGTCTTCAGCCACAGATCAGTTCAAGGGTCAAATCTGAATACAGCCTAATGCTTGCATGTGTCTTTTGACCACAACAAAAATCAGAGTAGAGCCTCTTTGAGTTCAGTTTATCATCAGTGAAAACCTTATAATTCATCAATGTCAAGAATCACTGAGCTTAAGCCCTGCACTTGTGTACATTTTGCTATCTTATTCAGGGTTCAGTGTTTATTATTATTATCATTATTATTATCATTGACATTGTTGCCCCGAAGGATTGGAGTGAAATACCAGGTCTAGGCCATAGGCCTAGAACTGAACCAAATAGGTCATTTTTGCGTGATGATGAACTAATATTAAATTTAAAAGAGTCTGTGTAAATTATGTGCATTTAGACTGAAGCACAAATACACATTATATACATTTGCTTTTTTCCATACATAAAAAAACTTAAAAATTCAGATACAAATATGTAATTTTTCTAAAATCATAAAATGCCCTATGGGCTTTTGTATCTTCATTACTTACCTATTTGATTTCATATTTTGTCTATTGAATTACACTGTCTTATGAAGATTCTGACAAAGTTTCCCCTATTGATTTACTTCCGAAGGTCGATAACCGTTGCTAGTTGTATTTTGGACAGTCGCACAAATTGTTTGACCGTCATCAACTCATTGCATTCTGAGCATTTAGGAGGAGGGTCATGTGGACTGTTCATTAATGAAGTGCCCATGTGTCAAACGAGAATGGGCTATTCGAAGACGCGTTAGAATTACAAGTGTCTGTCTATCTGATATACTGAGCTCCATTTTCCAACACAGGATTTTATGTTTCAATTTATTAATTATAGGTTCCGCATTGCAAATATTTTGCCAATTATTTACAATGATTGATTTTATCTCTTACGTAATCACTGATTGGGATTTTTACATTTGCTCTCGTCATGTGGACTGCTTCTTTAGCTGCTTTATCAGCTTCTTCGTTCCCTTTAATCCCTACATGAGCAGGGATCCAGCATATTTCAATATCTTTTCCATTATTATACGGTTTGTGGAGTTCAAATTTAATTTGCTGTACATTATTATTTTTGGGATAGTAACCTTGAACATCTTCTATATAGCGCCTCTTGAGTCGCTAAAAATCACAACTATATTGAATGATATTTGCCTTATAATTTTAATAGCTACTTTGCACACAAGACTGCTGTGAAGTGTTTACTGAGGAAGATACAATATCTAAACAATTTTACCTTCAAGAAAAAAAAAACGAAATGTAATGACTGATTTACTTAACCTACAGTGTGCCCACAAGGCTTTGTACCATTCTACATCGGAGAAATGATGATGGAGACGTGCTTAAAGTTTGCAATGGATCTGAAGAGAGAGTGGCACACGGCCGAAAGTTACTGCAAATCAATATCGGCTGATCTGGCTCAATTAAGATGATGAAGATATACACTGGCAAGTCATTACTTACATTCGCCAACATCCACGTGAGTGCCTCTTGATACTTCTAATGATACTGGTGATGATGGCCGTGATTACACTCACTGTTTCTTCTGGTATTATCTTTCCGTCAATAGTTCTTTCTACACACATTCTCATCTTAGACATGTCAATGTCGTAATTTAATTTAATTTTATTTTATTCTGTTTGATCGTGAAATGGTTTTCTTTTTAATTTCGTCTATTAATTCTACATATTTCGTTAAATTTAAGCATTAAATCATTTTACTATCATAAAAAATGCATGAAGATTTATTTCAGAATGAGAAAGGTATTTTTACGTGAATGATGTAACTGGTGTCGGATTACTAATGCAAATATTGTCCAAATCCAACTTTGGAATCATAATAAGTAACCATTTATAGAAATGGAATGCTCTCCCTTCTTCCTTGTTGTGACTCATAATTATCCCAAAAATCATACAGTCCATTGTCTTCTTCAATCATGTATTTTAATCTTTCTGTTTAACAAAAATTTAAGTTTGAAATACTATCGATGGAAGCTGATTGATTGATAGCTTTTGGGTTGGCTTTTGCATTCGAGGTAATCTGAGATCGCAGTGGCACCTCGCTCGTGTTTGGCTCCCGCCACCCCTTCAGTTTATGTCTTTTATCACACTTTCTAGAGAAATGATCTGTCTTAAGTTCCTCTTCCATTCTGAGTAACCGAAATGTTAAGTATCAATATACATTTGATTGGAACACGTTCACATAAACAAGAAAGAAGCTACGTTGCTCCCAAGAACTGACTTATTCTGTCCCAGTGGGTATGTAGTCACTTTGTGCTGCAGTACCTGTTTGTTAAGTGTTCCTGATACAAGTACGAAAAAAATGTATTGATTGTCAGATGGGGAGTTGCAGTATATTCATCTGTCCCGAACTGACACAGAAATTTTGGGATCAGTGATTCGGCCATAATAAAATATAGTACATAATGAGTGAGTCTTAAGATGTTTACAGATTAATGCAAAGTTTTTGTCGCAGATTGTGGCATCATAATTGATGGTGTAGGACAAGCTTGATTCTGAAAGTTTTTGAAAGACAATTTTAATGAGAAGAGCGTTTGTTGGTAGTGCTGTTTATTTATGACTAAAACACTGATAAATTCACAGAATAATGTGAGTTGCCTCGGTTGCTTGAGATGGCGCCATAAGTGATGGTGTGAGATGAGTTTGAGTCTAAAAGGTGAGAAACTCAAAAATGAACGTAGTCTTCGATGCAAATCGCAATATCCAAGGAGGAATTTGATACTTATAATATTAACAACAGACTAAGGCAGCATTTGATGACTGTGGTGGTAGCTAACTAAAGGTTAAGGATGAGTTCAATTCTTGAAATGCAAAGAAATTCCCAAAATTAATGCAGTCTTTGTCGCTAGTTCATTCATCTCTGATGGAAGAGGAGGATGTCGATTTTTAGAGGCAGTATCTAGTGATTTTGTAGCATGGAATAGATTCTTTGAAATTCATTCTTAAAGAAGCGTTGTCTCTAGCGGTAGTATCTAAGTGACGGTGTACAATGAGTTGGATTATTAAAATACTGAGAGATTCACAGACCACTTTGAAGAATCTTCCTTGCTGCTGATAGTATTTAATTGATGGTGTCATTGATAAGCAAAGAGTTCTCAGAAAGTTGCTAGTAGAGATAATAATTATAAATAGAGTAGGTGGCTTGATTATTCCCAACATCTTAAAATCACTCTTATTTTTCCTATTATGTGCCTCACTGTCTCTATTCTTGTATTTTGTCTCTTCACTTTAATTTTTGCAATTGGCTTCTTTTGTAGTATTTGAAGATGAAATATTCTGAACCTATTAAAGAACAATTATTTGGGTTTCCTCTCCCCATATATATATAATATATATATATATATATATTATATATATATATATAATATATATATATATATATATATATATAATATATATATATATATATATATATATATATATATATAAAGTCTATCACATTACCGTGACTCATATACATATATCGAACTACAAATGTCCTTTAATATCTAATTCGCTCTACCTCGGAATTAATATATTTTCATATATGCTTAACCGAGGGGGAATTTATTAAGCGATAATAGAATTGGCGATCGACAGGAGCGAACCAGCGACCTCCCAATTCTAGGACTGGCAGTGAAGCCTTAAACCACCCCGACACCGCAAGACATATAAGTTCATGCCGCCTCCCACCTGAATACCTTTCGCGAGCAGGTATTTTTGTCTTGGAGACTGCATCAACCCATCTCGTTCTCAGTGGCGTGGTAGTGCTTTTGCCTGCACGTAGTCATTATATAAGTCTATCACAATACCGTGATTCATATACATATCTCGAACTACAAATGTCCTTTAATATCTAATTCGCTCTACCCAGGAATTAATATATTTTCATATATGCTTAACCGAGGGGGAATTTATTAAGCGATAATAGAATTGGCGATCGACAGGCGCGAACCAGGACATTTGTAGTTCGATATATATATATATACTATATATATATATATATATTATATATATATATATATATATATATATATTTATGTTATAAGGAAATAAGATATTTTCGCTTACCTTTCCAAGCAATAGTAGACGTGGCAGCACTTCGCCTCTCTCTCTCTCTCTCTCTCTCTCTCTCTCTCTCTCTCTCTCTCTCTCTCTCTCTCTCTCTCTCCTGGGAAACTAATCTACCTACAACTAATGAGTGTAAATCAAACCGTGTTCTACAAAAATAGTTTATTTTGTGACTCTAACATATACCGAGTTAAAAACATGGTAAATAAAGGCAATGCTAAAAAGGAATTAAAATGATAAATAAATATCTTCCCCAAAAACATCTTAAGAGAGACCATAACTTCAAATGGGATTATTCGCTATTTCAACTCCCAAACACTGTTGGTCTCCATTGCAATTATGTTTCTTCTGTCACCTGTTCATTTTAGGTAGCTGAATGCCAAGACTGACTATGGTTTCCACCCGAAACATCTGTAATTGAAAATCAGAACTCATTCAGTTCATATGACACAAAATTACACATCACCAACGTTAGGGAATGACAAGAAATATTCACTGCAAAGACAATCAATGTCTGCGTTAAACACTTACCCTTCCAGCAGATAGGAATCCCCCTCACAATATACAAACGAAAACACTTCTTTTGACAACTAGAAATCCGACTAAAACCGGGCAAAAGGTTCTAGAAGCTTCGATCCTGAACAGTGATGGAAAGTTCCACACGCCCGACGTGCCGCTGACACTTAATGTATCCAAGGGTGACTGTACTAATGGTGCTGAATTAGCAGATGCCTACGTCATATACCTCCCACCTTCGAGATCGCTGATTATGTGCACCCATTAAACACAATACATATATCTATATATATAAAAATGTATGTATGTGTGTGTATGTTCCACATACACTTTGAAACACATTAAGCAATTTCAACCAAACTTTATAACCATGCAACTTACTATCTGGCACCAAGGGGGGGAGGTGTAGGGAAGAGGGAAATGTACACATTACAGAAAATGACAAATATTACTGTCTAATGCATACCTTTCGAGGTCACCGAGATGAATAGTGACCGTCCCAATGCCCTTTCAGTCCAAGTTTAGCCCGATAGGGAGCGGGCTGAGAAAAGTGGGGAAGGGAGTGAAATGTAAAAATAACCAAAACGACAGATATTAGTGTCTAATCCAAAGTTTTCGAGGTCGCTGAGAAGAATAGTGACACTCCCGACGACCTTTATGTCCCAGTTCAGCCCCAATTATGAGGGTGTGTGAAAAGGGGGAGAGTAGGGGGTGAAATGTAAAAATAACCAAAAACAAAAGATATTAGCATCTACTCCATAGTTTTCAAGGTTGCCGAGATGAATAGTGATACTCCTGATGGCCCTTAAGTCTAAATTCAGCCCCGATTGGGAGGGGGTCGAGTTGGATGTGAAATGTAAAAATAACTAAAAGACAGATATTAGTGTCTAATCCTTAGGGTTTGAGGTCACTGAAAAGAATAGAGACCTTTCAATACCTTTTAGGTCACTGAAAAGAATAGTGACCTTTCAATACCCATTAGGTCCAAGTTAAATAGGGAGGGGGTGAGAAAGTGGGTGAAATGTAAAAATAATCGAAAACGAAAATTTTTTGTGTCATCCATAGCTCTCGAGGTCACTGAGATGAATAGCGACATTCCCAATACCCTTTAAGTCCAAGTTTAGCCCTGATAGGAAAGGGGGGTGTGAAGGGAGACATGTAAAAATAGCCGAAAACAACTCTTGAAGTCCAAGTCCAGCAAAAATAGGAGAGTGGGGTGAGAAGCAACTATCTTAATAATGAGAGAGAGAGAGAGAGAGAGAGAGAGGGAGAGAGAGAGAGAGAGAGATTTATTGGTTGTAATCAGAGATTTCCCGGGCAACGCCAGGTTTATCAACTAGTATATATATATATATATATATAATATATATACATGCATGTAAATAAATTTTTCTGTTAAAACAGGATACATCTGAAGTATAAAAGGCCCATTAAAACACACTGGTTTAAAGCTAAGGACTACATTTTGGTGGACTGCCTCCCACCCTTATCACTATTTTATAAGGGTGGGAGACAGTCCACCAAAATATAATCCTTAGCTTTAAACCAGTGTGTTTTATTGGGCCTTTTGTACTTACATATATATATATTACACACAAATGTGTGCATATGACTTAGAATTTCAATAAACATTATTAGGGGTTACATTTCCCCATATTAATTTCTGTCATATTTTGGGAAAGGCAATATCTAAAAGACGAAATGGACCAGTATAGTTTTCTACCGCGTTTGTCTCCCTCTGCATTTGTTTGCACATCAGTTTGTGTTTAAGACGTATCTCGACGAGTCTGTCACTCTTACATTAACATCATAACTTTTCATACTTGGCGAAGGGATTCCAGTCAAAACCTAGTTCAAGGGTAGACCGCCATGCATACATGTGACTGAAATTAGATCGATTGCTTTTCTTTTCGAATTCTTTTTGGGAACCCTAATCCGATAGTCATTTTGAAAAGTGATAAAGTAAGTCTTGCTTTCTGTTCACGACCAGCTGTGCTTCAAGATCGGATCGCTATATATATATATATATATATATATATATATATATATATATAGATATAATATATATATATATATATATATATGTATATATTTCTGTTCACGATCAGCTGTGCTTTAAGATCACTATTATATAATATATAATTATATAGATATATATATATCATATATCTATATATAAATATATATCTATACATATTATATATATATAATATATATATCTTATATACCTGTAGTTATACGTAAGTTAATTCTTATCACTGTCTAATGTGAGCAATCATCATGTTTTTTCTCAGAATGGTTAGACGAAGGATTCCATATTGGTTGCACAGACGAAGATATAGAAGACATGTAAGTACAATTCATGATTACTGTAGTTGATTTCGGATTTGTGATCTGGTTGTGTTTTGTCCTGCGATAGGATAGGGCCATTTGCTTTCCTGTTTAGGTGTTGCCAAGGGACAGTTTACAGTAACTATGTCCATGCGAATTTTAGTCCGAAAAATAACTTGCTTACAGGCAAACCATTTATTTCTTGGCGTGAGTTATAGAATCCTAATATTTTGCTTTTAAAAGTTTTGTAAATCAGAAAGTTTAGAAATCCCTTCAACTCGTGAGATTCTTTTCAGAATTCTTTTACTTTATGCAACACAAGCAGAAACGCAGAGTTGACAATCTTGAGAATTTCCTTTCATGATTTGCATACTTAGATTTCAAGGAATCTATGATATAGGTGATAAATTCACTTGGAATCTTATAGAAAGAGGAAACTTTGTTGGCTGAATTCACCTTTTTCTAACGATGTTAGATAGTCTTGCGAAAATACTTTATTTGAAAGCGGCCTTTAGAAACTGTGGTCGTATAATGTCATCATTCACTTTAAAGCTTCTGTGCTCATTATAATTTTGGGAAAGCTAAACAAAATACCGGAAAATGAAGAAAAATGACTACTTGTGTAATGACCGCTGAGGAATTTCTTCCTTTACTCTTTTCAGATGGGTCTGGACAGATGGAAGAACAGTAGATATGTTTAGTGGTCACTGGTATCCAGGCCAACCGGACGGAGGACGAAAGGAGAACTATGGCTGTCTTTACTACGATGATTTCTTGTATAGTTCTTGCGTCAACGGCCAGAAACTCTATACAATATGCAGGCAGTAATATGCTTTGCTAAACAGTGTAATGTACAAATTGGGGCACAAAATTTGTAGATTACGCTAAAATGCCTGTGAAGCAAATCTTTAACCATCTAGAGGTCTAATCTTTCGAATAGAATTACTTCCCAAGATAAGAAGAATATTGGGGGCATTTAGTCGTCTTACTGAAAATGGACATGACAAAAAAAAAAAAAAAAAAAAAAAAAAAAAAAAAAAAAAAAAAAAAAAAAAAATCAGTGTGGAGAGTGGAATATAGTACCTCACTTTAAAGATAAGATTTTTGTAATATCCCTGAAGATATATTCTCTGTAAACTTGAAAAACCTGAACATCTGGAGCTTACGTAAACATATAAAAAGACGAGTTAAAACTGAAACATTGTCAATGGGGGAAAACACTTCATGTGACATAAACAGTAGTTGCTTTCTTTTTCAAATAGATCCAAATATATATTTTTTCCATTCTGCCCTTTGGGGCATGTAAATAAGTGAAAGTGGTTAAGCCGCTAGAATTATCAAATTTTTCTTTTATTTGTATATTCAATATTGTATGCAACAATAGGGATTCCGTGATGATTCGCAATGCCACATCATGCAAGCATGTCTCCTGGACAGCGTGCTTTTAAAACACAATCATTCTTGAAACTGTCACTAATTTATTCCCATGGTAAAGTGCCTTTAATATCAATTGGTATTTGTGGCTTAGTATTCTCTTGACAGTTGAGTGGTCATGTCAACGGTTCATCACCGTCTCTAAACCAAAGTCCAAGGTTCGAATCCCAGCCGGGGCAGATGTATACTTATGAATTATAATTGAAATTGGGTGACGGGCGTAACTTATTTTGAAGTTATTGCGAGATCATTAGTATGCATCTTTCAATATTTTCATATCGGGCAAGGACACAAAAACAATAAAAGGTACGATAAAATTTGAAATTTGTACTATCTCAAATAAGGTAGAAAAAAAAAACTTGTGTTAAGAGTTCATATGTATCTCTGATGATGCAGATGGATTAAACAAAACGTCGGTACAAATAATTAAGATGATTTCCAGTTCTTATGTGGTCCTGTTTATCGTTATATATATATATATATATATATATATATATATATATTATATAATATATATATATATATATATATATATATATATATATATATATATATATATATATATATATATATATATATATATATGGACATGGGAAGCGTTGCTATCAACCAACATAAATCAAGGAGCTAAAGAAGACGTCATTGCAGAGTTAAGAAATTTACAAATTAAGATATATTAAAACTTAAAAAATATTAAAAATCAAAAATCTAATATTCAACTCTAGACAGAATGCAAGAAACAGACCGCTACCTTTCAGGAGGGGAACCAAGGACCTAATGACATAAAAAACATAGACGGTGCAGTGTTGTGGAGGTAGTTTGATTGTTTAAAGAGGGAACAAGCTTCTTAATGTATAAAGATTCAGTTATTGCTAATTGATGAAGTGATGTAGCTCTGGAGAGAATTTTAAAATGCTTATATTCAATATGGTGTTTACATTTTTTGGCATGATCACGTACATTAGAAAATGCTGGATTAGTTAATTTATTACCGTTCAGTAACTAACTCCCAGATGACAATCAATTCTGACTTTTAGTAGGCGACGAGAAGCCCCCACATTTTTCCCCACCTTACACTTTGGGGCAAGTATATAAATAAACGACATTGGAAGTCATCAAGGAGCTTAGTTTGTCTTTATTGTTATTTGAATTTGTAGAAATTATCCGTGTTTCCGAAAACAAATGCAGTGTGGTGGACGAAGGATAGGAGATGGAGAGAGGAAGAGACTATGAGGGATTCGAAAAACGATAATCAGAAAACATTTAGGAAATAATGAAGCAGCTCTGACTAAATATACACCAAAGCTTCGAAAACTTCTAGCAATATTTCTATTCATTTCCCTTTACAAGTAACTCTTTCTAGTTAAAACACTGGGAAATAAGAAATCTCATGACCCTTGTTTACTATAACTCTGCTCCAGATATTGAATATCAAGAGGCGTGGACGTTATTGACAACGTGACAGTAAGAAATTTTCTTCTTTTAAGGTTCTTTGGTGTTGCCAATTTCGAAGCTAACTTCGAAATGTCGAGGTTTTGCGAGGCCAAAGTTCCCAGAAGAATACTGAAATACGAGCAATAAAACAATCAACCTTCCGCAGTGATTGTTCCGTTAGTTTACCACAAAAATAAAGACCATAAATCCCTTACTGGTTATAATTCAGTTGGATCCAAATGACATACCTGTTCGCATTATCAAGGATCGCCAAGGATGGAATTGGTCTCAACGCATTCTCAATATTTGAAGATGATTTCGTTAAAATTCCTTTGTCTATAAAACGACAACTTTTAAAAGATTAAGCAAATCTACGTCACCGATCCCAAAGTTGTCCTTAATCCCACTTTCCTGAATTCTCTCTCTCTCTCTTTTGTCGTACTATTTAGATACAATTATTACATAACAACAAGCCGTCTGTATGGTGGTAGGATTTGAATAAGGTAATTAAAGCTTTTTATACTATATATATATATATATATATATATATATATATATATATATATATATATATATATATCCCTTAAAAGGTCTGGTAGTTCTGTATTAACATATGTCATGCAATAATGGCTTAGACATTTAGTAAGTTACGACGGTGAGGATAGGTCTGTTCTGGCTCTTGTAAGACACATCTCAGTCAGATCTTTGTAATGTGAGCAGGAATAATCATTCTCTGTTGAGGTAGTATAACAATTAACGTTCTTTCCCTTTAACATGAAAATATATTAAATTCCCAGGCAATGTGAATTAGATATTAAAGGACATTTGTAAATTGGCTACATGCGACAAAAGCACTACACAGTTATTGTGTCGAGGAGGGTTGATGCAGACTCCTAAACAACGAAAACCTAAGAGCGACAGAGATTTGTAGGTGAGTGGCGGCATTAACTTATACCTCTGGTGATGGCTGTGTGGGTAGAGCGCTTCACTGTACGTCTTGATTTTTTAGTTCATAGGTTCGCGCCCGTGAGCCGACGAAATTATTATCAACTAAAAATTCCCCTTTGGTTAACATATATGAAAATATATTAATTCCCAGGTAGAGTGAATTTTGTTCTCAAACATTACGCTTCAAATGTCGTGTAATTATTCAGTTCGCTCTACCTCGGATATAGTACCAAAGGGGAATTTTAATGTTAAGTGACAGTCACATGACTGACTCGACCCCCAAGAGTAACTATCAATAACTTTAGTTACGAGTGCTCTACCACTCTACAGTCAGGAGTTCGAGTCCATCAATTGACTGTCACTTATCAATTATACCCTTCTGGCTTATCAAATAGCTATCAAGATAAGAGGTGGGTTGATAGTGCTTGCAAGAATGAAAACCTGAATTTGAGAGGCATATGTACAACATATACATCTCTGATGGCTCAGCAGTCATAGTCACTTGTTTTTTAACAAGGTGGCAGTTCGAATCCCACTGGTGACGAACTGCTTCTTAATTATAATTTCCCTTAGGTGGAAGTTATTCGCAAGGTATTTAGAAATGGATATTAAAACAAATTTGTGGCTTAATATGTGTGGGTTTTCTTTATACATACATACATGCATACATATACACATACATACATAAATACATTATTTTCTTTTACGAAACTTCAGAACGACAATTACCGAGGGATTTTTAGAGATGTGACTTTTCTATGAAATAAGTTTGCACTGTTTGTAAAGAATTACAGCAGAAATTCCCCATTAATTGACTTCATTCCTTACCCTTTCAACAACACAATTGCTCTAAAAAGAATGCAGAATTCCCGTAAAAGAGCCACTTAATAATTCTCGCAGCCATAAATAATTTCATGTTGTTTTCTGTTAATATTTAAGAGGCAAATTAAACCATGTGGAGAATCATTTGAGGGTTGGATATTCTATGAATGTAAATTGATCATCGCCATTGGGGTACCAGCACAAATCCCAGCGATTCTTGTTTTCTGTTTACCCACGCTGCAGCTGATTTGTGTCCACCATTCCCGGGACTTCATTGATAAGTGGCCCGTCGCCCATTCATATAAACGGGGTCTCGTGAGCATCGCACTGCGCAGTCTTCACCCAGAAGTCGAGACCTTTACTGACCGTGAGGAAAGTGCTGATTTTTCGAGGCGAGATCTCCGTCCAAGATGAAGGCATTTTGGTGTCTCTTTGCTCTAGAGAGTAAGTGATTTTTCCTTTATATGATGTTAATGTCACTCTTTGCGTGTAACTGTGTTCATAGATTCAATTAAGGACTACTTGTAAAGTTGTTACAGTCGAATGGTTTGACGCCAGCCGATATCAGTCTGTTGTTATTTGGTTAATGTTTATCTTTCACTGTCTGTTATACAGTAGAAATCTCTTTTCTGACCATGTTATTTTTTATCATAAAAGTACTTTATTTTCTATTGCAGTTTTTCTTCATATACACGATGGACAAGCACGTGAGTAATAAATTTGTATATATATATATATATATATATATATATATATATATATATATATATATATATATAGTTTTCATATAAGAACATATTTTCACGTAACGTTAAATAACTGGCTTTACCTACCCCTTCTAAATGCCATAAGCATGATTTGCCATAACCTTCGCCTACTTACTTCCCATTACTTGCCTATTTAGTTATTATAATTTGTTACCGTAAAAAGTGTTGCTATTGAAACAGAGGTTCTCTGAATGCCAGTTGGTCCAAGAAGCAGAGCTGAAATAAAGGAGACCAACATCTCGCAGTGGTAGTGCTAATGAAAACTGTTTGACAAAAAAAAAAAAAAAAAAGAAAAAAAAATCGCTAAACTCCCGGATCCGTATTCTGAAGGCAATTCGTTAATTTTGGTAATAACAATGAGATCTATTATTTCGTACTCCCTGATAAATGGGCTTTTGTTATAAAAATAATAGATATTAGGATGAGACTAGTCTTGATGAAAAGCCTTAAACATAATCGTATTTCACTGCCTAATTATTAATAATTTATGAAAATCATCAGTATTTTTTCAGAATACTGATTTTCACACTAGATTATTTTTTTAGGATTCTGACAATAATTGTCTTCAGCCACAGATCAGTTCAAGGGTCAAATCTGAATACAGAATAATGCTTACCTCTGTCTTTTGACCACCATTTTCTGATTCCTTAGGAAAAAAAAAGTTTCAGGCCAGTTCAGTTCAGTTTATCATCAAAGGAAAAATTATGTCAAGAATCACTAAACTTGAGCCCTGCACTTGTTTACATATTGTCATCTTATTCAGGGTTCAGTGTTTGCTGGAGAAGATGTAATATCTAAACAATTTTATCTCAAAGGAAAAAACGAAATGTGAAGATTGATTTACTTCAACTACAGAGTGCCCACCAGGCTTTGATCCATTCTTTGTGGGTGAAACGTCGCCGGATGCATGCTTAAGGTTTGCAATGGATGTGAAGAGAGAATGGCACGAGGCCAAGAGTTACTGCGAGTCATTATTACCTGGTGGTTACCTGGCTATATTAGATGAAGAAAATCTACACTGGTCAGTCATTAGTTACATTCTCAGCCATCCAGGTGAGTGTCTCTTGCTACTTCTGATGATACTGGTGATTATGACCGTGATTACACTCACTTTTGCTTCTGGTTATTATTTTTTCAGTTAATAGTTCTTCCTACACCAACATTCGTTACAAACAGTGTATGAGGATTTATTTGAAGTATTATTTGAGTGAAAGATGTAACTGTTGTCGTATTATTAAGGCAAATATTGTGTAAATCCTATTTTAGGCAAATAACAACAAAACCATTTGTGGAGATGTGAAGCTCCACCTTCTCCCTTGTCGTGACTCATAATTATCCCAAAAATCTACAGCATATTATCTTCTGAATGCCTCTATTTTAGTCTTTCTGTTTAAGAAGGATTTAGTGTTTTAAACATTCTCGATGGAAGCTAATAGCTTTATGGGTTGTGGGTTGGTCTTTTCATTCGACGTATCCCCCTCAGTTTATGTCATTTATAATACCCTGATAAGATGATTTTTCTGAAGTTCCTCTTCCATTCTGAGTAACCGAAATGTCTAGCATAAATATACAATAGATACTTTCTTGTTAATATGAACAAGAGAGAATCTACGTTGCTCCCAAGAACTGACTTATTCTGGGAAAGTGAGGGTATATAATAAGCGTATTGTTTTGGGTGTCAGTTTGTGCTGCAGTACCTGTTTGTTAAGTGTTCCTGGTACAAGGACGAAAAAAAGTATTGGCTGTCAGATGAGAAATGTTGCAGCCAATTCACCTGTGTCCCGAACTGACGCAGAAATTTTGGGATCTGTGACGTGTGTGATAAGATGCTGTTTACAGATGAATGCAAAGTTTTTGTTGCGTTTGGTGGCATCATAACTGATGGTGTGGAACAATCTTTATTCTGAAACTTTTCGAAATACACAATTTTAATAAGAGGAGTCTCTGTGGCTATGTGATTAAAACATTGGTAAATTCACAGAATAATGTGAGTTGCCTCGGTTGCTACTCATGGCGCCGTAAGTGATACTGCAAGATGAGTTTTAGTTTCAAAGGTGAGGGAACTCACAGATTAACGTAAAGTCTTAAAGCAAATCGCAATATCAAAAGAGGAGTTTGATGCTTAAAATATTAACAAATTCACAGCGTTTGTTGACTAACTAAAGGTTTAGGAAGAGTTCGATTCTTAAAATGCAAAGGATTTCCTAAATCATGCAGTCTTTGTCGCTTGTTCGTTCATCCCTGATGGAATAGGATGATTTTGATCCTTAAAACCCCTGCTGCCATTAATCACACACACACATTATATATATCTTACCAGGGCTAATCATAGCCTGGTCTTTGAAAATAGTTTGGTTAACATGACCTTAGCATGCAACACATACGAGACAATTACCTTGTGAAAATTTCCAATCGGCAACCATGTTATCATTAATAGTATCATAACATCTAAGGCTAGAAATCGAAATCAGAACTATACCAAACAATAAAACCTTTATATCCCCAAAGGCTAACATGATAACATAAATGGAAATAAATTGGAAAATCCAAACTATGGAATATTCTCTCCCCTAGCAAGAAAGCGTTTCAAATGATTACCATACACCAACTCCAGCTGTATGCACATTATTATCTTTATATTATTTATATATTTCCCCCACTAACTGAGAGATAAAAGTTTCAAGTCAAAACAAGTTCAGAATTCCCATTATCAGTAGCAACAAAAAAACCATAATTTTCATAAATAAAATAAAAACAGATGAGCAAAACAAAAAGAAAAATGGAAAAAAATGAAAACATTCTTGTGTATATATATATATATGAGAGAGAAAAAATGATTAAGAACTCAAATGTTTTCCACTGAACATAATCTTCAAACAGTGCACTTGAAAAAAAAAAAAGTTCAATAAATCGTCCCTACCTCTCTCAGAATCTATGTGTGCCTTCACGACTGCTTAACTCTGGTTGGCTATGACCCGTCATCGACTCACTACCCCAAGATATTTCCTTTTTCCCAAGGCTTTGATGGGCGTACAACAGACACAGACACGCACACACACGAGTGTTCTCCCAAGTTCTGTTTACATTCTAGAATATTCTATATGACATCTGTATCCACTCACTAGGTCGATTTGCGCGTGCACACACTCGCACCCTCGATTCGAACTGTTCCACTGTCGTCAGCAAACCCCGTCCGTCTGCCCGGAATATTCGCTGATCGTTATGGACATTTGGAGCTTTTTCCTTCCCATTTGTTTGCACACCAGTATATATGTTAGACAATATCTCAACGAGTGTGTCACCATTATACTGTCATCACAACTTTCCACGCATGGTGAAGGGATTTCAGTCAAAACCTAGTACATAAGTAGACTGCCGTACGTATATGTGACTGAAAGTAGATCCTCTGCTTTTCTGTCCATCAGTGTTTGTCACACATACCCTTATATTATAAAAAAAAATCCTATGTTTGAAACGAGTTCCGTCAAACTTGGTAGAAAGGATGGCCATCGTGCATTGATGTACACCTAGGAAAATTGTTGGCTTGTGTATATGTACCTGCTTGTGCCAGTAGCTCTTGCCTTATGGCTGAAATTATTCCTTATGACTGAAGTGACATCAGTTTCCCCCCACTACTCATCATTCTCACCCTGTCACCCAAACTGCTCATCATTCTCACCCTGTCGCCCAAACTGCTATCATTCTCACCCTGTCACCCAAACTGCTATCATTTTCATCCTGTCACCCAAACTGCCTATCATTTTCACCCTGTCACCCAAACTGCTATCTTTCTGCTATCACCCAAACTATCATCATTTTCACCCTGTCACCCAAACTGCTATCATTTTCACCCTGTCACCCAAACTGCTATCATTTTCATCCTGTCACCCAAACTGCCTATCATTTTCACCCTGTCACCCAAACTGCTATCTTTCTGCTATCACCCAAACTACTCATCATTCTCACCCTGTCACCCAAACTGCTATCATTCTCACCCTGTCACCCAAACTGCTATCATTCTCACCCTATCGTCCCGTCTGCCTGTAACATTTATCCTGTCATGGCAACTTCTCGTACATGACTGATGATATTCACGTTAAATTCTGCACCAAAGTAGACTATCAAGTATGGCTATGCTTGAAGACGACATTCAAATCTATCTGTCTCTTTTACAACAAAACTCAAACCCTTGGAAAATAAACTTTGGAATTATA
Organism: Macrobrachium nipponense; assembly: GCF_015104395.2. NCBI lineage: Eukaryota > Metazoa > Arthropoda > Malacostraca > Decapoda > Palaemonidae > Macrobrachium > Macrobrachium nipponense. The sequence continues at coordinate 38,308,921 of NC_087203.1, forward strand.
AGAGACAAATAGTTTCGAAAAGTCATACTCAATAACAAACCACTTCATCAGATTGGACAATTGGTCAATCATACTTAAATGAATCCAAAAGAACTGGAAGACTTGTTGAGTGGGTCGCATATGTTGGAAACTGGTACAGCAATACCCATCCTAAGAATGCTTGTTTCCAAATAGTATTTTTGACAGGTGTAATTCTGGAGGTGATTGTTGCTTGCTTTCCTTTGTATCTTCTAGTCGAATGCTTCATAAAGAATTGCAATCCCAAATTATTTTCTTAAGTTACGGATGTGACGGTTTGTGCATAACAACATATATATATATATATATATATATATATATATATATATGATTTATATATATATATATATATATATATGTATAACAATATGAATTGCTATGCAAAAGTTGAAATAACTTGTAATGTAACTGTTAGATCAGCGATGCTAAATGAAAATAGGAACATGAAATACTTCAATTCAGAAAAAAAATACATATTAAAAACTGCATAAAATAACGTCATGAAATGGGGCTTGTCAACCACTTTTTCGATATTTTTTTGGGGGGGCGGGTACCCTAATTCCGATAGATAATAATTTCGAACACTGACAAAATAAACCTTCTTTCTTTTAACGACCAGCTGTTCTTCAAGATCACTATACCCTCAGTTATAGTTTAGTTACTTTTCATCTTATGAATGTCTAACGTGAGCAATTATCATGTTTTTTCTCAGAAATGTTAAACGAAGGATTCCACATTGGTTGCACTGACGAGGTTAACGAAGGCGTGTAAGTACAGTTCATGACTGTTGTGGTCGATTTCGGATTTGTGGTTAAGTTTTGTTTTACCCTACGGCAGTAACGTTTAAGTGTTGCCGAGAGACAGACTATTAACTATGTAAATGGAAATCTTAATCCAAAAACACAACTTGCGTGTCGATAAAACATTTACTTTTGGGGCGTGAGTTATAAAATCCAGATATTTTGCTCTTAAAAGTTCTGTAGATCTGAAAGATAATGAATCCTTTGAACTTTTGGTATTCTTTCCTGAATTCTTTTAATTTCTTCGACACAAAAAAACGGAGTTGATCTTGAGAATTTCCGTGCGCGATCTGTCGACTTAGATATGTAGGAATCTATGATACAGAGGCCAACTCGCTTGGAATCTCATAGAAAGGGGAAACTTTGAATGGCTGAATTCACCTTTTTCTAACGATCTTGAATGTTATGATAGTTTTACGAAAATACTTTATTTGAAAGCAGCCTTTACATACTGTAGTCGTATAATGCTATCATTCGCTTTAAGGCTTCTATGTTCATTATAATTATGTAAATGCTAAACAAAATACCGGAGAGGAAATTAAATGCCTTCTTATGTAATGATTGCTGAGGAAAAATCTTCCTTTACTCTTTTCAGATGGATTTGGACGGATGGAATACCAGTAAATATGTTTTCTTGTCACTGGTATCCAGGCCAACCTGACGGAGGAAACCAGGAGAACTATGGCTGTCTTTACTACGATGATTTTATGTATAATTCTTGCGTCAACGGGGAGAGACTCTATGCAATATGTATGTTTTAACATGCTTTGCTAAACAAAGCAGTGGCCAGAATGGGATAAAACGTATTGTGGATTACCCTAACATGCCCTTAGAGCAAATCTTTAACCTACTATAGGCTTACTTCCAACGTAAGAAAATTATGGGGGATAATAAGTCGTGTTACTGAAAATGGACTTGATAAAAAAGAAACAGTGATGAGGGTGGAAACATAATACTTTAGTAGGAAGAAAATTTTTTTTCCTTAAATATCGATCAGGATGTGTTTTATGTATATTTTTTTTAAATTTGATGGTCTGGAGCCTAACTAAACATAAAAAGATGAGTGAAAATTCAAATATAGTCAACGGGGGAAAAAATTCAAGTGAAAGGAACATTAGTGGCTGTTTTCCAAGAGAACCAAATATGTATATTTTCCATTTTGTCCTTCGATTCACACATGATCGCTGGTGCAAGTAAATAAATGAAAGTGATTAATCCGTTAGAATGATTAATTTCTTCTTTTATTTTCCTTTACATATTTATTATTGTATGTAACAATAGGGATTCCGTGACGATTCGCAATGCCACATCATGCATGCATGTCTCCTGGACAGTGTGCTTTTAAAACACAATCATTCTTGAAACTGTCACTAATTATTCCCATGGTATAATGTTGTTAATATCAAGTGGTATTTGTGGCTAAGTATTCTCTTGACAGTTGAGTGGTCATGCCAACGTTTCATCACCGTATCTAAACCAAAGGCCAAGGTTCGAATCCCAGCCGGGGCAGATGCACCAAGTCGGGTATAATTTCTTTTTAAGTTATAGTGAAAACATCAATATATATCTTTCAATATTTTCACATCGGGCAAGGAAAAGAAAAACACGAAAAGTACGATAAAATCCAGATTTTGTATTATCTAAAAAAAAAAAATTTACTTTTGGGGTTATATTGTGTAACGAAGGAAAATTGGAAAACTGGAGATGCTAAGTACTTTCGACTCATTACCAAAACATGGTCATAGCAACTGGTATTAAGACGAAAAAGTACTTAGCATCTCCAGTGTTTCAATATTCCTTCGTGGCTGTAACTTTGTTCGCACTATACCTATGTAAAAACACAGGGGGAATCAAATGGAACAATGCTTCTCCACCAGTGGGATTCGCACTGGTGCCTGGTTTAGAAACAATGATGCACAGTGACTTTTCACCACTGAGCCATAAAGTGAGGTAGCATTCGGAAAAGCAACCTGATTAACTTTTGTAAGGTATTATCATTCAAAGTGATGTTATAGCATTGATCATCGACATCATATTATGATCCTTGCCGGACCCTCATCCTAATTTCACACTGGCCTTATAATGGCCTTCCCACGCTAACATCTCTCAAAGAACCGCATGGTTCCCGCTCGCAGGATTCTATTGTTATTTGAACTTGTAGAAATTATCTGTGTTTCCGAAAACAAATACAGTGTGGTGGACGACGGGTAGAAGATGGAGCGAGGAAGAGACTGCGAGGGATTCGAAAAACGATAATTAGAAAACATTTTGGAATTTCTGAAGCAACTCTGACTAAATATACACTAAAGGTTCGAAAACTTCTGGCAATATTTCTATTCATTTGCCCTTATAAATAACTCTTACTATTTAAGACACTGGGAAATAAATCTCATGACCCCTGTTTACAATCTTTTTGCTCCAGATTTTGAATATCAAGAGGCGTGGACGTTATTGACAACGTGAC
>NC_087203.1:38317202-38334702 GCF_015104395.2 Macrobrachium nipponense
ACTTGACTATTGAAATGTAGTGGTTGACAATTTGGGAGTTTGGGGTGATTACTTAGTCTAATTCAGGAGAATAGAATGATAATTTACAGTTCTTTTTGTGGGTCAGACTTAGTTCTTAACATGACCCTTTTTAATCACTTTGTTCCATATTATGTTCATCTAGTGGGGGAAATAAATAGCATATTTTTGTATTTATGTGAATTCATTAGCCTAGTTTGATTTTGCTTGCAGAGAGAGACGGCCAGCAACTGAAAGGTAAGAGTTGCCACTTGTTTAGTTTTGATTAGTGGGTATATATATATATATATATATATATATATATATATATATATATATATATATATATATATATATGTATGTATGTATGTATAACATGCATCTATGTTTATTTATATATAAAAGCAATTTCTTATCATGTTTAAAGAAATGTTAGGCAATAAAAAGTCACTGAAGAATATTTCGTATATTCCTACGTATTAATATCAAACTCGGAAGTTTAAGAAAAAAGATGCAAGTGGGTTGTTTTTAAACATTACCCTCATCGCTGCTTCTGCCTCCCTATTTTCTGAATTAATGAGCACAGTTATCTGTCTTCTTGATTAATTTCCATATGTCCTTTTACCCTAATTTCTTCGGTACCTTCATTTTCTCAAATCCTACACCTAATGACCTGATGTCCTTTTTTTCACTCGAGCAGTCAACTAGTTTCATTCGGTTCCAATACGTTGATATATCATCCTGACCAATGTCGCAAATACTCGAGGAATTTAGTCAATAACTTGTACATTTGCAAATGCGTCGTTCAGTTGTGAATGCTCGCCTATGGTATACTCCCGTGGTTTGGGCCACCAGTTATTCCGCTTCTTTAACCTAAACATCTTAAGACAGAATTGAAAAATTTGTATTTGCGTGGTTTCGCGTCGCCAGTTTTTATCTTAATGAAACCATCAAAATCACCTAAGTACGGATGTTGTGATCACGGCCCAATACTCGATTGTTGGCATTATAAAAGATTTGCAAAAGCCAACAAACTCACACCTGAGTGTGATCAAGTCTGTGGAATTCCCGATGTATAGCTATAATGTTGTAATGATCACCAGAAATCTGACTTTTTACGATATGCTCTTCAGACAGCATACAAAGTAAAATATCTCTCAGCGCTCTATATACATTAACTTCACAGACAGCATTCAAAGTAAAATCTCTCAGAGCTCAATAAACATTAACTTCACAGACAGCATTCAAAGTAAAATCTCTCAGAGCTCAATAAACATTAACTTCACAGACAGCATACAAAGTAAAATCTCTCTCAGAGCTCTATAAACATTAACTTCACAGACAGCATACAAAGTAAAATATCTCTCAGAGCTCTATAAACATTAACTTCACAGACAGCATACAAAGTAAAATATCTCTCAGAGCTCTATAAACATTAACTTCACAGACAGCATACAAAGTAAAATCTCTCTCGGAGCTCTATAAACATTAACTTCACCGACAGCATACAAAGTAAAATCTCTCTCAGACCTCTATAAACATTAACTATCTCTCTCGGAGCTCTATAAACATTAACTTCACAGACAGCATTCAAAGTAAAATATCTCTCAGCGCTCTATAAACATACTTCCAGAAACAGCATTCAAAGTGAAATAAAATCTCTCATCGCTCTATAAACATTAACTTCACAGACAGCATACAAAGTAAAATCTCTCTCAGGCTCTATAAACATTACTTCACAGACAGCAATACACAAAAGTAAAATCTCTCTCAGAAGCTCTATAAACATTAACTTCACAGACAGGGCAAAAAATTACAGTAAAACAATCTCTTCTTCAGCGCTCTAAAATACAACTCACAGAATTTCACATACAAAGTAAAATATCTCTCAGAGCTCTATAAACATTAACTTCACAGACAGCATACAAAGTAAAATCTCTCTCAGAGCTCTATAAACATTAACTTCACAGACAGCATACAAAGTAAAATCTCTCTCAGCGCTCTATAAACATTAACTTCACAGACAGCATACAAAGTAAAATCTCTCTCAGAGCTCTATAAACATTACTTCACCGACAGCATACTAAAATCTCTCTCAGACCTCTATAAACATTAACTATCTCTCGCCTGGAGCTCTATAAACATTACTTCACAGACAGCATACAAAGTTAAAATATCTCTCGCTCTATAAACATTAAATTCACAGACAGCATTCAAGTAAAATATCTCTCAGCGCCGATAAACATTAACTTCACAGACAGCATCAAAGTAAAATCTCTCCAGCTCTATAAAAACATTAACTTTCAACTGACAGCATACAAAATCTCTATCGAGCTCTATAAACATTAACTTCACAGACAGCATACAAAGTAAAATCTCTCTCAGCGCTCTATAAACATTAACTTCACAGACAGCATACAAAGTAAAATCTCTCTCGGAGCTCTAGTAAACAAATTAACTTCCAAAACAGCAGCAATTACAAAGTTATAAAATCTCTCTCAGCCGCTCTATAAACTTTAACTTCACAGACACATACAAAGTAAAATCTCTCTCGAGCTCTATAAACATTAACTTCACAGACAGCATACAAAGTAAAATCTCTCTCGGAGCTCTATAAACATTAACTTCACAGACAGCATACAAAGTAAAGTATCTCTCAGTGCTCTATAAACATTAACTTCACAGACAGCATACAAATTAAAATCTCTCTCAGAGCTCTATAAACATTAACTTCACAGACAGCATACAAATTAAAATCTCTCTCAGAGCTCTATAAACATTAACTTCACAGACAGCATACAAGTAAAATCTCTCTCGGAGCTCTATAAACATTAACCTTCACAGACAAGCATACAATCAAACATATCTCTCAGAGCTCTATAAACATTAAAACTTTCACAGACATAAACATACAAAAGAAAGTAAAATATCTCTCAGTGCTCTATAAACATTAACTTCACAGACAGCATACAAAGTAAACTCTCTCTCGGAGCTCTATAAACATTAACTTCACAGACAGCATACAAATTAAAATATCTCTCAGTGCTCTATAAACATTAACTTCACAGACAGCATTCAAAGTAAAATCTCTCTCGGAGCTCTATAAACATTAACTTCACAGACAGCATTCAAAGTAAAATATCTCTCAGCGCTCTATAAACATTAACTTCACAGACAGCATACAAAGTAAAATCTCTCTTAGAGCTCTATAAACATTAACTTCACAGACAGCATAAAAAGTAAAATATCTCTCAGAGCTCTATAATCATTAACTTCACAGACAGCATACAAAGTAAAGTATCTCTCAGTGCTCTATAAACATTAACTTCACAGACAGCATACAAAGTAAAATCTCTCTCAGCGCTCTATAAACATTAACTTCACAGACAGCATACAAAGTAAAATATCTCTCAGCGCTCTATAAACATTAACTTCACAGACAGCATACAAAGTAAAATATCTCTCAGTGCTCTATAAACATTAACTTCACAGACAGCATACAAAGTAAAATCTCTCTCGGAGCTCTATAAACATTAACTTCACAGACAGCATACAAAGTAAAATATCTCTCAGTGCTCTATAAACATTAACTTCACAGACAGCATTCAAAGTAAAATCTCTCTCGGAGCTCTATAAACATTAACTTCACAGACAGCATTCAAAGTAAAATCTCTCTCGGAGCTCTATAAACATTAACTTCACAGACAGCATACAAAGTAAAATCTCTCTTAGAGTTCTATAAACATTAACTTCACAGACAGCATAAAAAGTAAAATATCTCTCAGAGCTCTATAAACATTAACTTCACAGACAGCATACAAAGTAAAGTATCTCTCAGTGCTCTATAAACATTAACTACACAGACAGCATACAAAGTAAAATCTCTCCCAGCGCTCTATAAACATTAACTTCACAGACAGCATACAAAGTAAAATATCTCTCAGAGCTCTATAAATATTAACTTCACAGACAGCATACAAAGTAAAATCTCTCTCAGAGCTCTATAAACATTAACTTCACAGACAGCATACAAAGTAAAATATCTCTCAGAGCTCTATAAACATTAACTTCACAGACAGCATACAAAGTAAAATATCTCTCGGAGCTCTATAAACATTAACTTCACAGACAGCATACAAAGTAAAATATCTCTCGGAGCTCTATAAACATTGACTTCACAGACAGCATACAAAGTAAAATCTCTCTCGGAGCTCTATAAACATTGACTTCACAGACAGCATACAAAGTAAAATCTCTCTCAGCGCTCTATAAACATTAACGTCACAGACAGCATACAAAGTAAAATCTCTCTCAGACCTCTTCTTCTTCTTCTTCTTCTTCCCTTCCAGCTTTTTCCCATTTTTATATGGGGTCGCCGTTTCGGATGAGCCGTTTCCATCTATTTCTATCTTGCACTTCTGCCTCATCAAATTCCCTTCTCATGTAAATCTCCTCTCACACAGTCCTTCCATCTCTTTCTTGGTCTCCCTCTCTTTCTTCTTCCTTGCACCTCCACTCCCATAGTATGTCCCCCAGCGTGGTCCTCATCTCTCAACAGGTGTCCATACCATCTCAGCCTCCCCTCCTGCACTTTCTTTGATACTTCCACCACCTTAGTTGACCCCTATGTAGTCATTTCTGATCCTATCCACTCTTGTTACCCCAGACATCCACTACTAAGCATTCTCATTTCTGCCACATCCATCTTCTTCTGCTCTGCTTTTCTCATGCTTGCTGTTTCCGTACCATACAGCATTGCTGTTCTTACCACCGTCTTGTGAAATTTTCCTTTTAACCTAAGCGGCACTCTTTTGTCACAAAGAACTCCCGAGGCCGCTCTCCAGTTGTTCCAGCCTGCCTGTACCCGATGTTTTACTTCTTCTTCCATACTTCCTCCAGCGTTAACAAAAGATCCCAAATACTTAAACTTATCAACTCTCTTATTATTTGCTCTCCACCAAGCTGAATACTTTCTCTATCATCCCCCTCAGTGGTGGTACACATATATTCTGTCTTGGATCTACTTATTCTCATTCCTCTGTCCTCCAGTACTTGTCTCCATCTTTCCAATTTCACTTCCAGATCTTCCCTGCTCTCTGCACACAGAACAATATCATCCGCATACAATATGTTCCATGGTACTGTCTCCCTTACTTCCTCTATTATAACATCCATCACTATGTTAAAGATAAATGGCTCAGAGCCGACCCCTGGTGTAATCCTACTCTCACCTCAAAACCTTCTGTCTCCCCAACACTGCTCCTCACTCTGGTAAATACATTCCTGTACATCTCTTGTATCAATCGCACATACTTCTCTGGCACCATCTTCTCCCTCAGGCTCCTCCATACCTCTTGTCTCGGGACTCTGTCATAAGCCTTTTCAAGGTCAATGAATACCATATGTAGGTCCCTTTGTCTTTCCCCGAATTTCTCCATTATTTGCCTCAGACAAAATATACCATCTGTTGTTCCCCTTCCCTTCATAAATCCCCATCTGCTCTTTACCTATTTGTACTTCTTCTCCTCGTCTAGCATCTATCATCCTTTCCAGTATCTTCAAAGTGTGGGACATCAATTTAATGCCCCTATAATTACCACACTCTTGGACATCGCCTTTCCCTTTAAAAATTGGGATCAATATACTCCCACGCCACTCATTTGGTATCTTTTCCTGTTCAAGGATCTTTATCATAAGATCGTACAGTATATCCACTCCTTCATCTCCTAATGCTTTCCATGCCTCCACCGGGATCATGTCTGTCCGGTTGCCTTCCCATTCTTCATCTTCTTCAGTGCATTTAGTACCTCTTGCCTAGAAAACCTCATTACCATGCCAATGTTCACTTGCCCATCCTCTCTTATTAGTCTATTATTTTCTTCATTTAACAACTGTTCGAAATATTCTTTCCATCTCTTCACAATGTCTTCCTCCTTTCTAAGCACTACACCCTCTTGATTCTTTATTTGTTTGATGTGTGTTATATTCTTTGGTGCTCTTATTTCTAGCCTTTGATAGCTTCATCATCTTCTTTAATCCTTCCTTTGTCCCCAGCTCATTATACACATCATCATACGACTTTGCTTTAGCTTGGCTACCACCTTTTTCACCACCTTGTTTTTCTCTCTGTACCTATTTCGTCTTCCACTGACTGTGACTCTTCCCATCTTTTCTTTGCCTCCTTCTTATCTTTTACTACTTTCTCAATGTCTTCATCCCACCACCAACTATCCTTTTCTTCCCATATGATACCAGACAGACAGCATACAAATTAAAATCTCTCTCAGAGCTCTATAAACGTTAACTTCACAGACAGCATACAAATTAAAATCTCTCTCAGAGCTCTATAAACATTAACTTCACAGATAGCATACAAAGTAAAATCTCTCTCGGAGCTCTATAAACATAAACTTCACAGACAGCATACAAAGTAAAATATTTCTCAGCGCTCTATAAACATTAACTTCACAGACAGCATTCAGAGTAAAATATTTCTCAGAGCTCTAACATTGGAGCAGATAATTCCAAAAACGCCTAATAATTACTGTTAGGGTTAACTATGTAAACAGTATTTTGCGAGTATAGGCAATGCCATAACTACTGTTGCAATCGATATATCTCAGTTCACCCTAACAGATCGTTTCATGGTGTGTATGGAATGGAATAGAAAAGAGTAACATTCCCTTCATATCTATATGGCCGATGGGAGTGGCCAACCACCACTAATCTTCCATGGAATGTCCCCGCTCTAGAAGGCTTCAGCTAACCTCCTCCATCCAGACCTTTGTCTAAGTTAATCCAATCAGCGGTTTCTTTCTCCCATCTAAAAATATCTCGAAATTTGGATTTCTTTTCAGTTTTTTATTTTTTCATTCCTTTATTTTGAGGTGACCTTCCACTACATCTGGGGCGACTGTTTATCAGTGTTTATTTCTTGAAAATAAATAAAACGGCTCGATACAACTTTATACATTCGTGGTTTCATATCAGCATCATAAAACAGCTAAATAGATCATCATACTTTTGTGGTTTAATATCTCTTAAAATATCGAAAACATCTAAACACAATAATGGTCTAATCCCAAGGGTCCGAATCAAAAGTTTAGCTTGAACGTAAGAATGGGCAATTCTGTTACGCCCTCGTGGCATCATATCACCAGTATGTTGCCCTGTTATCTGTTGATTTCTTAATCGGTAGCGGTTTTTTTAATTTTCTTATTTCATTTTGTTGTTGTTGCTGTATTGGAGGAAATTTGAAGATATATGAAGAATAATGGTTTATGGGAATGAATGGTTCCAGGGAGCAATACAGCTCTTTGTGGACGATTAACTAACTCAGTCGTCCCAGCTGGATCGAGTCACAGACGCCTTTGCTGTACAGCCCAAGGAAAGCTCTGTGAAGGACCTGTAGTAACCATGGGCTACCCAATCACCCTTTTAGGCTATGTGGCAACTGAGGCCAATCGTAATTAGCTAGAATGAAATTGGCTCCAGATTACATCCTTTAGATTCTCAACAACTAAAAATTTAAAATTTCACGTTTTGCATTTTCTCCTTAGCAATAGTTACAGTGTCTATTGGTGATCAGAACTATTCACTCAGCGCTTCGAATCGTCAGCTTGAAATGGTGTTGTTGTTATTAAAATGGGGGGTTTTTTGAATACCAGTTGATCCTTGTGACATGTCTGAAACACAGGACCCAAACAAATCTCAGAGGTAGGACTACGGAAATTTGTTTTCCATCCAATAAATGTGAATTATGCTCCCTTATCTAGATTCAGGAGGCGGGCAATTCGTTCTTTTTGGTAAATAGAGAGAGCTTTAAAAGAAATATTTAAAAAAATAAGATAATAGGAACACAGATAAAACTATGATGATTAAAAGTCTCAAACGAAATCACATATCACGGCCAAGTTGCCAGTAATCTTTTCAAGTCTTCCACACTTTTCTTAAGACTGAGTTTCCCCACTAGAATTTATTTATGTCTGGTGGCAAGATCCTTAGGCTGACAGATCACAGCTGAACGTAATATAGATAATGTCTTTGGACAACACCCCCCTCCACCCAAAAAAATTAAAAAAATTAAAATCAGTTGGTAGAGTAAGTTAGGAGTCCAATTTCTCAGCAAATGAACAGTTCTTTCAAGAATTCTCGGGATTAAACGTTGCACTGGTTCTGAAATACAAAGTATACATTGTCATTTTATTCTGGGCTGAAATTTTCTAAAAGATGTAATATCTGAACACTTTTATCTCTGTTCTAAAAGAAATGTAAAAATTGGTTTACTTCAACTACAGAGTGCCCACCAAGCTTTGAATCATTCTACTATGAAGAGCTGATGATGGAGAAGTGCGTAAAGTTTGCAATGGATATGAAGAGAGATTGGCACGAAGGCCATAGCTACTGCAACCCGATAGGGGGTGAGCTGGCTCAATTAGATGAAGGAACCCTACACTGGAGCGTCATAGACTACATTTACGGACGCCCAGGCGAGTACCTCTTGATACTTATAACGATATGAGTGATAGTGGCTGTGATTTCTTTGGGTATATTTCTGGTATTTTCTTTCATGTAGCAGTTCCGCCTACACCAAGAACCCCGTGTTAGACACCAAACGTTTTTTTTATTTATTTATTTAGTCATACATTGATACACGTTTTGTAAAATTAGGCATGAAACGATTATATGTTACAAAGAGTGAATGAAGATTTACTTCAGAGTGAAATTACTGCTGTATATTCAACACACATGCTCGATGGTTTACCTTTGTAAAAGGAGAGTATAATATCACTTCAACTATTAGGATTAGTTATAATGACATGGCAAGAGTGACAGACACTGGCGCATAAAGACAAACTTACTATCAATCTTCCTTTCTGTACATCTATGCATGGTGGCCTGCCTTTCTCCCCAGTTTAACTGAACTCCTTTCAACCGTGTAAGTGTGTGCTAATAAATAGGTGAGCGTGGCAGGCACACTGAAGGGCGGAACACTAAAGTTTTTACTGCAACTGAAGAAACAAAACAAACGACGAGAGACACGATTTCCTATGATGTGAGTGTATCTGTTCTTGCATAGTGTCTGTGTATTCGTTTAGGTAACCGGTTCTTTCCTCTTGGTCTGAAGATGAAATAGTTTGAGAAATACAGCTGTTTCATATAATTTATTTTGCTTTTATAATGGCAGCAGAAACTTTCCAATTTTAAGATCTTAAGAAAAATAAGACAATCTCCCCCTATCAACAAGTAATAAAACCAGCTGGAGCTTTCTTAAAACTTATAGGCTTCCTAGTCAAGGGACGTTATCAATCAAATACTGTCACAAACGACAGAAATTCTTCTCTGTAATCTGTGAAGATATAGGAATTTTAATAATCAGTCATCCCTACGTCATCACTTAGATAATGCCCCTAGCAACAAGGCCTCTAAGAATTAATTTGTTCTCATGAGTCACACAGTACTGCCTCTAACAACAAAGATTTCACACCCATCTGTATTTTCTCAAGGGTTCTATTATCAAATGCCCCCTACACCAGAACTTTCATATACGCATATATATTGATTGCTTGTTTCCATGCACTGTCACGTAACATTTTTGATACATATAATTCTGCTTCCAAATTGGAGGCGACTGTTGCCTGTTTTTTCCAATTACCTTCTGCCGGAACGCTGTTAACAAAATTGGCTATCACAAATTATTTTGGAAAGTTACCGGTCAAACAGACGGTTCAAATTGGAGGATATACTACTCGAGGGGAAGAGAGGAATGTTTCAAGATGGAAAATGGCGAGTTTCTTGTTTTGAGGAAAACTGATTGTTGTGAAGAAGTAAACTGATTAAGGCTGGTGTCAGAATTGTCAGGTCAGCGCTACTCAATGAGGCCATTTAGATGAAATAGTTCGTTTCGGAAAACGGTATAATGAAAAAGATAAATAACCTGAGAAACAGATGGCCTTTTAATCTCCTTTGTCGCATTCTTTTTTTGGTACCCTTAATTCCGATACGCATTTTGAAAAGTGATAAAAGAAGTCTTGCTTTCTGTTTACGACCTGCTGTGCTTCAAGATCTCAATATATGTACCTTCATGTTTTATATACCTGCAGTTATTGCTTAGTTACTTTTTCATATTGATGAATATCAAATGTGACCAATCATGATGTTTTTTTGTTTTTTTTTAAATATGTTAGACGAAGGATTCCACATTGGTTGCTCTGACGAGGATACTGAAGGCGTGTAAGTACTGTTCATGATTAGTGTTGCCGATTTCCGATTTGTGATCAGGTTTTGTTTTGTCTTGCAATAGGATAGGACCATTTGCTAGCTTATCCAAGTGTTGCCGAGGGAGAGGCTAGTCACCATGTAAATGGGAATTTTAGTCCGGAAGATGACTTGCGTACCGGTAAACCATTTATTTCTTGGGCGTGACTTACAGAATCCCGATATTTTGCTTCTAAAAGTTCTGTACATTTGCGCGATAAGAAATCCTTTCATCTTTTGATATTCTTTCGCGAATTCGTTTATGTGACACAAACAGAAACGCCGAGTTGGCGATCTGGAGAATTTCCTTGCGCGATTTGTCGACTTAGATATCTAAGGATCTAGGATACATCTGACTAGATTCTGATAATCTATGATACGGGGAACTACTCACCTGGAATCTTATAGAAAGAGGATACTTTTAATGGCGGATTTCACCTTCTCTTTAACGATGTAGAATGTGTTTTGAGTTCGTACTGCGAAACTACTTTGATATTGGAAAAAAACCTTTATACATCGCGGTCGCATAATAATTAAAGGCTTCTGAGAAGCGCGCATGGACCCATTATATACAATGAGTTTGTAAATGCTAAACAAAACACAGGCAGTTGAAATTAAATAGCTCCAAATGTAAATGCTGCCGAGGGAAGTTCTTCCTTGACTCTTTTCTGATGGCGTTGGACTGACGGCAGAGAAGTAGGCATGAATACTTGCCATTGGAAATAGAAAGAACTAGTGCTGCCTTTACCAACGCACCTACTTTTACAGTTCTTGTGCTAACGGGGAGAAACTCTATACATTATGTTTGTCATCATTTGCTTTGCTAATCAGCGTTTTATCTATATGGTGGGGATACTGTTTGTGGATCACGAAAAATGAATCTGAATCAAATCCTTAACCATCTGTAGGATGAGTCTTCGAATAGAAATACTGTCTTGTGTGTGAGGAATATTTGGGAATTTTATCTTGCGTACTGAAACTGAACACGTTTAAAAAGAAGAAAAAAAGATAAATCAATGAAGCATTAAATAATTCTTTTGTACTCTATCTAAAGGTGAATTTTACGGATACGTTCAAAAATTAATTTCTGGGAGCTTGGTAAACCATAAAAAATAATAATCAGTATTATTCAGATTAGAAATCTTCATGTGAAATAAACATTACTGGCATTAAAAGACCTATTATATACTTGCACTTTTGCTCCTTGAATCGCATATGACCGTCAGTTCAAGTAAATGAAGAGTATTGAAACAATGAGTTTTTATTATTTATTGATACACCTGTCATGTGTCATAATAAGGGGGCTGTTTCCCCTCTGAATGGCACGTCATGCATTCGTGCTTCTCGGACAATATCCATCATCATGACCTTTTGATTGGTAAGGAGGATTTGTGTACACCTAACTGCGTAGTTGTCTACTCTTAGTGGTAAACAAAACATCATAAGCGTTTCGTAAATTTTCCTGTGACTATCCCTATTTATCTGTGAAGTTGTGGCGTTGATCCCTTAGTTTTCACTTTATTTCTGCTTGAGACGAGAGGACTTTTGGGGATAGGATCTGGCAAGGAGTTGAACGCTGCTGTTGTAATTCGGCATTAAGTGGACGAATTGTATTCCCTGGGAGCTCAAACTACTGGCAACACCAGTGGGTATCTTGAACCTCCGCAGGCTTGCGCACGGAGAGTCCAATAGTCCACAAAATTATACCCCTAGAGGGAATGGTTGACTTGATGCCATGATTAGTAGTTCTATGGTGCGAACGCGACGGGCAGAGGTAACTGATTAATTAGGTAATTCTGAAATACTTCACCGTATTAGAGAAAACAAACTAAATATACTTCTGAAGCTAGACAGTCTTCAAAAATCTCAAGGGAAACAAATGCATTGCGGAACTCTATATACTAACTTTAAGACGATCGTTTTGACACCGACGACCTTCTGTGCGCTGCATGCTATCCGGTGTGCTTCTTCTCCAACATTATATTTGCCATTGTTGTTGTTATTCCTTCGAAAGTTATCCAGTTTTCCATTGGCTTATGGTTCAGAAGTAACTAAAGTGAGATGGTGTTTAATTATGCAATCTGGGCCCCAGGCACGGTCTGCCAAGAGCAGGTCAGCCATTGGGCGCAAGTATACTTGTGAAGCGTGTAAAAAAAATCAGTTATAAGCCAGGGATTTTATCATTATTATTAGCATTATTGCAAGCAATGGCGGAATCATTTACGTTTTGGGTAAAAAAACGAGTTATATCGTTTGGATAAAGAATGGGATTATGAAAACTTTCAGGTGATCAAGTCGTGAGGTCCGACACACAAAGGGCGATATTTGATTTAATTTCCAATAGATCTAGCTGTACTGCATAAGTTGTTACTAGAAATGACAACAGCAAAGGTTTCTGAATACGCCGTTGTAGCAGTTGTGCACGGAATGCGAGCTACCAATCTTCGGGTATGGAAAGTTTGTGAAATCATTGATCTTCTTGAAACTAAGTTCCTCACTGGACGAGTGGGTTGCGTAACCGCCTATCAATTTAATAGCCCGAGTTCGCTCCCTGTTGCTGCCGATGCGGAACCAGAGGAATTTATTACTGATGATCAGAAATTAATTTCTCAATATAATGTGGTTCGGATCCCACAGTAAGCTGTAGGTCCCGTTGCTGAGTAACAAATTGGTTCCTGGCCACGCAAAAATAAAAAAAAAAAAAATAAAAAAAATCTAATCCTTCGGGCCAATCCTAGGAGAGCTGTTAATCAGCTCAGTGGTCTGGTTAAACTAAGGTATACTTAACTTGAAATGAAGATATCTCCCAAAAAGCCCAAGGACAAATAGAGAATTTCTAGTGTTTTCTGGCGTTCCACACAAATAATATCCTCAATTTAGATTTTTAACAATTATTAATGCATGAATTCTAAAAGTTCAAAAAACAATAGAATCCTATGAGGTTTTTAAGAGGGGTTACCGTGGGAAGGGGGGGTAGGGATAAAAGATTAAAGCTATTTAGAAGAATAGTTGTGTTCCTATATTATCAGCAGAAGGGAAATATCGTCGTGTTCATTCTAGTGGCCGAAAATTGAAGGTAGCCGATAACTGCTTTTCCATCGGTATTTTGCCTTTTCGCTTCTGTAAGAGTTTATTTTTTCACGTTTAGGTAAGATGAAAAGCAAATTATTCTCCACGCAAAAACATATGATTATGACTGACCGTATCCAACAGGCGTTTTGAATTCACACGTACAAATGCACGCACGCTCGTGCACGCAACTGTCTTGAACCTCATTTTTAAAGACGACTTTTTTCACCCCCAGTATTCGGATTCTCCGAATATTCCTTTATAAATTCACATACACTGTCCCAATCTGATCAATTCGTCATTTTTTCTTCCTGCGAAGCCTCATTTCTCTTCCGTTTGGCTCATTTTGCATTTTTCTTTCGTCCCCAATAACCAGGTAACCTTAAGTGTTGAAGGTGCTGTAAACAAAAGCTGAGGGAAGAACGGTAGATTATATTTGTAGGGAGGTACCGAGTTACGACAAATGGTCATTCTAATGATCATCATCTTTGCCTTCAGCTTTTCCCATTTCTATATGGGGTCGCTGTTTCTAGTCAGCCTTCTCCATCTTCCTCTTAGACCCTTTTCCTTCATGTCATTCAATAATTTATTTTTCCACCTGAACTTTGGCCTTCCCCTCCCTCTTCTGCCCTCCACCTCCATGTTCATAACCCTCTTACATACAAACCTCTAATACTTTGACTGTCCCCCTGATCAATTCATTCCGGATCTTATCTCTTTTTGTGACACCACACATCCACCTCAGCATACGACCATTCTAATATCAGTGGGAAATTAGGATGAGGGGCCGGCAAGGATCATAATATGATCTCGATGACCAATACTATGACATCACTCCGAACAAAAATATCTTACAAGACAGTCAGGTTTCCTTTCAAAATGCTACCTCCCCCAACAGTTCCGTGGGTCCAGAATAACTGTGAATCGTTATTTCTAAAACAACCAGTTCTAGTTCCACTGGTGACGGAACACTTAACAATTATAATTCCCCTTGCATCAAGTTAATCCCGAGGTATGGTGAACTGGATACTGAACGATACTTGTGGCGTCATATTTGAAGTATATATATATATATATATATATATATATATATATATATATATATATATATATATATATATATATTATATAAAGAAAAACAGAACGTTTTCGGTAATCCACCCCACCGCCAAGATACATGTGAATTTTAAGGCAGTTTTTTTTTTTTTTTTTTTTTGTAGATGGTAAAAATTCCGGATTTCACGGCAATGTTTGTCATTTTGTGTCCTTGTCCAACGTGAAAATATTGGCTGACTTACTTAATCCTCTGGCACCCACGGGATGCATAGGGCCTCAATGAATTCACGCCTTATGTCTCTTTCCTGTGCCATCTCCCTGAGCTCAACCCAATTCTGAGATCCAACCTCATTCCGCATTGTCATTAGCCACCTTTCTCTTGGTCTACCACGTCCTCTCCAGCCCAGCGGCTTCCATTGAGGTACATCCTGGACTAACTCATCTTCTCTTCTTAAAATATGCCCGATCCATCTCCATCTTGATAATCAAACTATACCGTTCACATGGGGCACACTTGCCCCCTCGCGAATTGCCGCATTTGTTATATGCTGCTGCCATTGGATTCCCAAAATCCTTCTCAGCGCTTTATTCTCAAAGGCAAGAAATTTTGCATCAGCTGTCACAGTGCTGTGCCACGACTGGTGCAGCCCATAAGTTAATGCTGATCTTACAAGTGAAATGTATATTTTGATTTTGCTGTGAACTGATATTTGATTTGACCTCCAAACTGTTTTTAGTATGCCCATTGCTTGTTCTGCCTTCCCTATTCTCTCAGATATATATCATTAATTCCACTATAACGTGAAAATAAGTTACACCCTACTTGAATTATGATTGATAACTGCAACTGCCCCGGCCGGGATTCCATCCTTTGCCTTTGGTTTAGAGACCGTGAGAAAGTCTACATGACCATTTATCTGTCAAGAGAATACTAAGCCATAAATACCACTTAATATTGACTGCTCTATAACATGGGAATAAATTAGTGAGTGGTTCAGTAACTATTGTTTTAAAAGCACACTGTCCAGGGAGCATGTATGCATGATGTCACATTGCAGATCTTTACGGCATCCCTATTGTCAAACGCGCAATAGTAAATAAATAAAGGAAAATAAAAGAGAATATTGATCATTCAAACTTACTAACTACTTTTATTTAATTGCACAAGCGATCATGTGTGAATAAAATGAAAGGCCGCTAATTCTTATATAACGAAGTGTTTCCCCATCGACTATTGTTTAATCTTTCCCGTCTTTTTATGTTTAGACAACCTCCGGGCGATCAGTTGTTAAAAGTATGCATAAAATACATCTTCAGGGATGTTTAAGAGAAACATTTAAAAATCTTATCTTTCACGTGAGGTACTACATTTCACTCTCTTCACTGATTCGTTTTATAGTGTCCATTTTCAGTAACAGGACTAAATGTCCCCAATACTCTTCTTATCTTTGGAAGTAATTCCGTTTGAAGAGTAAGCCTCTAGATGGTGAAAGATTTGCTTTGACGGTATTTTAGCGTAATTCACAAAATTTTTGCCCCACTCTGTACACTTAGCCTTTTACCAAAGAACATTAAACCATACATATTGCATAGAGTCTCTGCCCGTTGAGGCAAGAACTATACAAGAAATCATCGTAGTAAAGACAGCCATAGTTCTCACTGTACCCTCCGTCAGGTTGGCCTGGATACCAGTGACCAGTAAACATACTTACTGGTCTTCCATCCGTCCAAAGCCATCTGAAAAGAGTAAAGGAAGACCTTCCTTCAGCATTCATTCCATAGGGTGTCATTTCATTCATCATCCAGTATTTTGTTTACCATTCCCAAAATTAGAATAAGCACAGAAACCTTAAAAGTGAATGATAGCGTTATACGACCACAGTTTGTAAAGGCTACTTTCAAATATCAAAGTATTTTCGCAAGATTATCTAACATTCAAGAAGGTTAGAAAATGGTGAATTCAGCCATTCAAAGTTTCCTCTTTCTATGAGATTCCAAGTGAGTAGGCCCCTGTATCATAGATTCTTACATATCTAAGTCCACGTACCGCGCGCAGAAATTTTCAAGATCAACTCTGCGTTTTCTTGTGTCGAATAAATTATAAGAAATCAGGAAAGAATATCAAAAGTTGAAAGGATTTCTAACCCTGCAAATTTACATAACTTTTAAAATCAAGTAAATGGTTGACCGGTAAGCAAATTATCTTTCGGAATACAATTCGCAAATACATATATAGCTAACGTAGTCTGTCCCTCAGCAACACCTGAACAGGATACCAAATGGCCCTATCCTATCGCAGGACAAAACAAAACCTGGTCACAAATCCGAAATCGACCAACAGTAATCTTGAACTGTACTTACTCGTTTTCAGTAACTTCGTCTGTGCAACCAATATGGAATCCTTCGTCTAACAACCCTGAGAAAAAAACATGATGATTGCTCACATTAGACATTCATCATTATGGAAAAGTAACTAAGCAATAACTGTAGGTATATAAAACAAAAAGGTATATATAGTGATCTTGAAGCACAGCTGATCGTAAACAAAACAAGACTTACTTTATCACTTTTCAAAATAACTCTCGGAATTAGACGAACGAAAAAGAATGCGAAAAGAAAAAGGGGTCGACCAGCCCCTTTTCATGAAGTTATTTTATATATAATTTTTCAATGTGCCATTTTTCTGAGTAGCACTATTTTATCTACATAGCTTCATTAAGCACCGTTGATCTCCAAACAGTTGCGTTACAAGTCATTTTAACACTTCTGCACAGCAATGAATATTCTTTAAAACTAGAAACTCGTCAACTTTCACATTGGAAAATCTACCTCGCTTAAGATATGTCTGCCTCCGAGTGTGTGTGTGTGTGTGTGTGTGTGTGTGTGTGTGTGTGTAATGTTGCTATTTTGTGTAAACTGTCTCGCCCGTAAATTAACAAAATAACTTGGGATTGGAATTCTTTATGAAGCATTCGACTAGAAGATACAAACGAAAGCAAGCAACAATCACCTCGTTTGGTTTCAGAATTACACTAAGACAAAACTGTTATTTGAAAACGAGCGTTCTTAGAACTGGCATTGCTGTACATTTTTCCCTACCGACCTCCAACCAACTTCCTTC
>NC_087203.1:38337202-38342202 GCF_015104395.2 Macrobrachium nipponense
TAAACAGCAAGATTAAAATACATGAGTGCAGAAGACAATGTAATGTATGATTTCTGGGATAATTATGAGTCACAACAGGGAAGAAGGGAGGACATACCATTTTCACAAATAGTTTGTTATTATTTGCTTAAAATTGGATTTAGACAATATTTGCATCAATAATACGACACCAGTTACATCATTCACTCAAACAATGCCTTTCTCATTCTGAAATAAATCTTCATACGCTGTTTGTACTAGTATAATAATTTTATGCTTAATTTGATGTTTAATTTTATAAAATATGTAGAGATAAGAGACGAAATAAAAAAAGAAACCATTTCACGATCAAACAGAATGAAATGAAATTAAGCAACGACGTTGTGTGTCTGATGATGGGGATGTTGGTGTAGAAAGAACCACCGACTGAAAGAAAATACCAGAGCAACAGTGAGTATCATCACGGCCATCATCACCAGTATCATTAGAAGTATCAAGAGGTACTCACATTCATGTTTGTGAATGTAACTAATGACTTGCCAATGTAGATCTCCATAATCTAAGTCAGCCAGATCGGCCCCTAATGACTCGCAGTAGGTTTTGCTTTCGTGCCAATCTCTCTTCACATCCGTAACGAAGTTTAAGCACATCTCCATCATCAGGTCTTCAACGTAGAATGATTCAAAGCCTGGAGCACACACTGTAGTCGAAGTAAATCAAATCTTTACATTTCGTTTTTTTTGAGATAAAACTGTTTAGATATTACATCTCCCTCAATAGAATCTTGAATAATTTGGCAATATGTAAACAAGTGCAGGGCTTAACCTCAGTGATTCTTGATATTTATATCATTTTACCTTTGATGATTAATATATACATTATACCAAGCACTGGGACAACTAAAGCCATTCAGCGCTGAAACGGAAATTGACAGTAAAAGGTTTGAAATGTGTAACAGGAGGAAAACCTCAAAAGCAGTTGCACTGTGAAACAATTGTTAGGAGAGGGTGGACAGTAAGATAGAAGAAAGAGAATATGAAAAGAAGAACAGTAAAAGGAAGAAAGTAGTTGCAGCTAGGACCCGAAGGGACGCTGCAAAGAACCTTAAGTAATGCCTACATTGCACCGAATGGGGTGCACTGACGGCGCTACCCCCCTACGGGGCTTTGATGATTAACTAAACTCAACAGACTCTTAACTCTTAATTTTTGGTGGTTTGAGAGGACGAGAACAGGGTGATCAAAAGACACATTTTAGCATTACGCTGTGGCTAGCTGTGACCCGTGAACTGACCTGAGGCTGAAGACACTTGTCATAAAATTAAAACAATAATCTAGTTTGAAAATCAGTGTTCTGAAGAATGCGGATTATTTTCATAAATTATTAATAGTTTCGTCACGATTATTCTCATCCTACTAATATCTGTTCTTTCTTTAACTATCTTACAAGCCAAATTACCAAGGTATGAAAAAGTAGATCTCATTATTACCAAAACTAACGAGTTGCCCGACTTCAAATCACTTCTCATTAGTCCTGCCTTTACAGCAACCTAGAAAACCTCATTGGGGACTCACCTTCCACAGAGCAAAGAAGGGCTATGTCAGGCGTCTTAGCCTCCTCACTACTAGGGGGATACTGCTGATAAAGATCTTATTTTGCGAGTGATTCTACTTGAAAAAGGGGAAAAAAAGAGTAACTCATCGAAAGTCAGCGCAGTCAAGCTTAGACTTGGACTATCTTGCTGGTCAGTCTGTGGGATCCTGCCATAAGAGCTGTCGCATTAAGTCTTTGACATAAAGAGGCATTTCGTGAAAAATCTAGACATTGTGTTTCTTTGGCACAGGCTTGATCGCACTCAAGGTGTGAGGTTTGTTCGCTTTTGCAAATCTTTTATATACCACCAACAAAGGAGGAGAAGCATCTTCAACTATGTGACATGAAACTGTGAGCTCTAATTTATGTCAACAGGCTATCTATGAAAGATACCAGGTCCCTCACAGCTTGTCCACCCAGATGTTGTTGATTCCAACTTGGGACACAACATCTGGGCACTGGTCCGTGACCACGACATCCGTGCTTATGTGATGTTGATACTTACGTTATTTACAATCAAAAAAATAATGATGACGCGAAAGCACGTAAATATACGGCAATCCTGTCATTAGATGTTTAGTTATTTTAATGAAACCAATGGTAATATACCGCATTATACGTTTAGATGGTTGTGTTATTGAAGCGGAGGGAATCCTGATGAGCCGAACCATGAAAGTAATACCATAACGGAGTATTTAAACTTAAATGACGCTCTGGAAAATGCCGGAGTGCTAAAGATGGTCAGCTGATCTCTAATATCCTCGAGTATTTGTAGCAAAGCTCAGAATGGCACCCAGTTGCCTAAATGTGTGCAAAAAAGGGAGACTATGAAAGTACCGTAAAAAATTATGATAAAAGAAAATTAATGTGACAATAAGCGAGGAGAGAAAATTGTGTTCCTTATTTGGGAACAAAAATGGGGTAGAGGCATCCGCGACGGAAAGGTTTAGGAACTATCCACTTTAGTCTTACTTTTTTTTTTATTCTAAACTCCCGAGTCTGATATTGCGGCAAAGAAATATGTGAAATTTTCTACAAACACACACACACACACACACATATATATATATATATATATATATATATATATATATATATATATATATATATATATATATATATATATATATATATATATATATATATATATATATATATATATATATATATATATATATATATATATATATATATATATATATATATATATATATATATATATATATATATATATATATATATATATATATATATATATATATATATATATATATATATATATATATATATATACATAATATATGAATTTTCGTCAAATTACTGTGATTCATATACATGCATTAAGCTACAAATGTCCTTTTAAATATATATATATATATAATATATATATATATATAATATATATATATATATATATATATATATTATATATTATATATATATATATATATATATATATATATATATATATATATATATATATATATATATATATATATGAATTTTAATCAAATTACTGTATTCATATACATGCATTAAGCTACATATGTCCTTTAATATCCAATTCGCTCTACCTTGGAATTAATATATTTTCATATATGTTAACCGAAGGGGAATTTTTTAGTTGATGAGAATGTCTTCCTCTCGTGGATTCGAACCAGCGCCCTGATTTCTCCTCTGTCCGCAGGGCACTGGTTCGAACCCACGAGAGCAAGACATTATCATCAACTAAAAAATTCCCCTTCGGTTAACATACATAAAACTATATTATTTCGAGGAAGAGCGAATTGGATATTAAAGGACATTTGTAGCTTAATACACACACACACACACACACACACACACACACACACACACACATATATATATATAAATAATATATAATAATATATATATATACTATATATATATAATATAATATATATATATTGTATATATATGATATATATTATATTAATATATATATATATATATATATATATATATATATATATATGTGTTGTGTGTGTGTGTGTGTGCGCGCGCGCGCGCGTGTGTGTATGTATGTATTATGCACATTTATTACTCACTTGCTTGTCCCTCGTGTATATGGAGAAAAACTGCAATAGAAAATAAATTACTGTTATTATAAAAAGAACACAGGAAGCTAAAAAAAACATCGTCAAGATAAGAGATTTCTGCTATATAACAGACAGTGAAAGATAAACATTAATCAAATAATAACTAAAATTCGGGTTTGCATCCACAAAAAGCGAAGCAAATTTAGTTTAATCAGGGCGACTGATATGGGCTGGCGTCACACCAATCGACTGTAACAACTTGACAAGTAGTCCTTACTTGAATCTATGAACACAATTACACACAAAGAGTGACATTAACATCATATAAAGGAAAAATCACTTACTCCCTAGAGCAAAGAGACACAAAAATGACTTCATCTTGGACGGAGATCTCGCTTCGAAAAATAAACACTTTCTTCACGGCAAGTAAAGTTCTCCAACCTTTGGGTGTACACTGCGCAATGCGATGCTCACGAGAGTCGAGACCTCATTTATATGAATGGGCGACGGGCCGCCACTTATCAATGAAATCCCGGGAACGGTGGACACAAATTCAGCTGCAGCGCAGGTCAAACAGAAAACGAGAAATGCAGCGTTCGTGGAAGAATGATTAGAATTTGTGCTAGTACTGCTATTCTTGCTAGTCTTGATAGCGACATTTATTTTACGATTTCACGTTCATAGGCCATCCATTACCTTTCGGTTATTCTCTTCATAATTTGTCTCTTGAACATAACGGGAAACAGGCAAGAAACTGCCAGAATTATTGTATTTTTCCTGCAAGGCGAATACTGCTTCACTTTGGAGCAGTTGTGTTGTTCAGTGGTTGAATGACAAAGCTACTCATGGGGATTTCCTTCGATACAAGCGTGTGTTAATTTTTTTCAGCTATTCACGGGTAATTTTTTTTATATTTACAAAAATTAAGCCACAAATATATTTTAATATCCAGTTTGCTGTACCTAGGGAGTAACTGACACCTAAGATGAATTATAATTAACAAGGGCCTTGTCTTTGGCAGGATTCGAACCATTGCCTGGGTTTGAAACGATAGGCGGTGATATAGACCGTGATGTAACATATGCCTGTCGAATTAAAGTTTTTTTTTTTTCTACTTAGAATCGATATCAACCCACCTCCACTATTATAGCTTGATATCAAGTAGCAGTACACAACACGAATTAGACAGGTATCAGCACAGGGTAGTCGGTATCACCTTGTAATTCACTTGACGGCTCAGTGGTCAAAGTCACTGTCCATCGTTTTTAATACGGGCAACGGTTCCAATCCTGCCGGTGATGAACCATTTATTCAATTATAATTCCCCATGGGTATAAGTTATTCACAGGTTATAGTGAACTGGATATT